>NW_027459022.1:300000-493528 GCF_050624435.1 Tenrec ecaudatus
GCTTAAAGTTTCCACCTCACTAAAGCTAAATTGCTACTCTCGAAAATAAATCCCTCTAAGTTTTTAATGCTTTGAATATTTTATCGCTCTAATCCTCCTGGAGTTTATTTTTGAATGTAGTATGCTCCTTCCTTTGATTTCTTGTAAGTTCAGCCAATTCAACCACTCATTAACCAAAGTATTCCTTTACCACTGGATTGTTTTGCCACCTTTGCTTTGCATAGCATATAGTTCTAAATTATATCCCAGACTACTGAATTATTTGCCAGAGTGGCTTTACTAATTGTACACTGGCATCACAACACGCGGGAGCTTCGGAAAGATCGTGGGAGAAAGGAATGAAAAGAGAAGATAATTTCCCATGAATTTTTGAAGCTTCCTCGTACAGGTGCTTTACAGTAAGTCGACATTAGGGTTTATAATCAATAAAAAATTCAACTGTGATCCAAGAATGAGGGGCGTGACATTTCCTGGTTGAGACAAAAGCGAACAGGCGAGCAGAATACGAAAAGAATTGGTTAACCGATGAAACTGCAGCCAAGTGTTAGCTGTTATCACAAAAATGAACACACAGAATATTCTTGAACTTGGAAGTGGGAACTTCAGCCTTTCAACGGCCATCGACGGTGCGGGGCAACATCCCCGCACTCCTACGCTCAGGAAGGGGGTTCTGGGGTCTGCGGCGCCGCGGGGCACAAGTGGGGCGAAGGGCTGCGAGGGAACGCCGAGGCAGAGGGGTCCCCGCGAGGCGGCTGCGGGCCGCTCCAGAAGGCAGGGGTCCGGGGGCTCTGCGGTCCCTCAGGACCCTCCAGGAGAGGCTCCAGAAAGGCAGCTGGAGGCCCCGGCCGGCCGTGCAGCTCGCTGGGAGGCGCGGGCGCACGTGCTCCGCCGGTCCGGGCGGCGGGGGCGGCTGAACGGGCCCTGGCCGTGGGCGGCGGGCGGCGGGCGGGCGCAGTGCGGCGCCGGGCAGGCGGGAGGTGACCGCGCGGGGCGGTCGCGGCGGCTGGGGCTACTGACGGCACACGGATCCGGAGCGCACTGCGCGGGGCGGGGCGCCGCGCAGGTGAGAGCGGCAGCGGACCCGGATGCGGCGCGGCTGAGGGCGGCCGAGGGCGGGGGGTCGCGGCGGCTAGCTCTTGGAGATCCCGGCCGGAGGCTCTGGCGCCGGTGCTGCGCTTCCTGCCGGCTCGAAGAACGAGCCCGAGCCTGGCCGCCCTCGGGATGCCTTGCTGAGGCTCCGCCGGACGTCCCCAACAGGGGGGGGGGGGGGGCGGGGCGGGGCGCGTTCGGGCGCCTCCTGAGGGCGCCTCAGCGGAGAGCGGCGTTGGCGCCGTGGAGTCTACGCTCCACGCGGGCGGCCCAACCCGCCTGCCACTCAGGTGTCTTTTTGCACGGAAGTGAGTTTTAGGAGCGGGAAACCTGTGGTGGGCGTGACTGACGTGTTTTTAAATCATTTTCTATACATTTAAAGCTGTAAAGGCAAAACTTCATGATCCAATTAATATAGCCAAAAATTCAGGCTTGATAGAAACATTTAGAATCCAGGCACTGGGGGTAAAGTCCCCTTATTCCCATCTGTTATTGGAGGAAGGTATGAGAGAGATTGGATACTGCGGTGGGAAGAAATAGAGCCAAATAGGAATGTCTGCTTCTATAGGGAGAATGTATCAGCCATGCGCTCACTTTAAGGCAGCACAGCTTTAAGGGAGAATCTGTGGAAATGATAGATTACCGCAGGAACATGAACTTGGAGTATATCTCCAACTAACAGAGTGGTGGTCTTCCAGCCATGGAACATTAGTCTCCCAGATTCCCTCTGTACCAGTCAGGGAATAAGTCCCAGTATTATTTCCCTTGGTGCTAGTATCCCACATTTCCCCTCTCTGCATTATGTTTAAGATTCAAAAAGTGTCACGGAGGCAACATGGTCTCTTTTCATATCTATTAGCTTCCTATAGAAGTGACATGAGACTGCAAGCATCACAATTATGATAAAAAACACAGTCAGACTGGAACTTAAGCTATGTGAAGTACTTTGCCCCCAAGCTCGCGGGTCCAACCCTTCCATGCTACTCCTCAATTGCTTAATCACATCAGAGCCAGGAGAAGCCTCAAGCTTGTCTTTGAATGTATAGAAAATATCCTTTTTAAGCTGATCAATATCTAATGAAATGTTTCCCTTAAACCCTTGCAAATGTTGGCCTCTCCATCTCTTCCTTGTCCATCTTTCTCCAAAGGTGGTTGCGTCCTTTTAAAGGGAGTCCATCAGTTTTATTCTGTAAAAAACATACATGCATAGCCTTTTCTCCAGGTGAATGGACCTGGATCCCAAACACAGTTTCCATCATCCTCAGATTTCTTAGGATCAATTTTCTCTGTAGAATTGAAAACGTGTTTATCTTCCCTAATTTTATTACAAGCTTTTAGTAAGGAGAAAAATTTTTTAGTTAAAATGAGTAAATGAACTTTGTCACACATAAGATTCCTCTTCTCCTCCTTCTGTTTTAACAATTTAAATAGTAAAGCATTGCTAGATCTTGAACCAGTAAAAGTACTAGTTAGATAACCTTCATTGTTATGTAAATACTGGCTCCCATCCCTCAGAGAATTAAGAGAGCTAACTAATTGGGAGAACTTCTTATCATACTTTGAAAGACTGAAAAAATTCTTAATAAATTTGTTCAGCTGATCTTGAAGTAACTTACCAAGCAGACATTTTTTCTCCAGGCTTACCAATAAGGTTATAGGCTCAATTGAGCCGTTTTGCCTTTCAGGCTTCTCACACTGTATGATTTTACCTTGCAATATTCTGTCTTGGTTAACTTCACTCATTCCCTCTATGCTGGCTTTAGGGGAAGTTAATGGGAGGGCCTTAGGCCCCCCTGAATGCCCTAAGGAAATGACCCGGCATCCACAGTTAACAAACCTTTTTCCTTCCATTTCTAATTCCATGTGGGGGCGCTGTTTCTCCACAACAGCAGTCCAGAAGACTGCTTGATTTATAGGGTGGTCAAACTTCTCAAGTACTCTTTCCTGATAGGTATAAATTTTTACTCTAGAAATGCAAGGAAGGGAAAATTGGCTTAAGCGATCCTACATTTTTACAAACCATGGTATATCAGAACTCATTACTGCCTTAATTTCTTCTTCACAATCCTGACCAATAACTCCAGCAACACCTTGAGAATTTATGTTGGACTTTCTTTTTTTTTTTGGACTTTCTTAATAAACTTCCTATAGTTCTTTTAGGTAGTGGACCCCAATTACTGCTCTTCGTTTCTGATTCAATCACAGTTTTGGGCTTTTTCTTACAACTCTTATCAACTCCAGTATCAATTTTAATTTCTTGAGTACTAAGGTTAAATCTTCCTGATAGAAACTGTATTAATCTTTCAATAAGAGGTCCCTGCTTTTGAGGATCAAGCTCCTGTGAAGGCTTCTGAGCCATCTCTTGGTTATTCAAACCAACTGCAGTGAGAACAGAGACTAGGTTTTTGCCTCTTTGGCTAGGTCTGTTCTCCTGCTGTGAGGCTGCTAGATAAAGGCGATTTCTCTCAAAGATCTTCTTTGCTCCAGTAGGCAGACACCTTGCCTACCACGCTCTGCTATGAGGGCTCTGCATCAAGCTTCTTCCACTATTTTCCCGCCGGGAAGTCTTTGCTAATGGCGACCCTTCACTGTTGATTTTTGAACGACATTGGCTCGCCCAATGAGTTCCCTTCCTACAATGGAGGCAGAGTTCAGGTTCGTTTAAACCCGATCTCCATGGTCCTGGCCCATGCTCTGACATTGGCCGCAGCCTGCTCTGCCTACACTCTTTTGAAGATGACTTGTCTTCCCACAACTAAAGCACTTTCTTCCAGGTCTGATATAGTTTGCCAATGAAGCTGCCATGAGGTCTGCCTTGTATTCCTCTGCCTCTACATTCCTGCATATCCTAAAATAACCCAGCAAAGTGCCCTGTTCGCTGTAGGGATGCAAGGCATTTTTACAGTGCTTATTAGAGAAATCATAAGATAGCTTGTGCACTAGGTCTCTTACTGCCTGAACATTCTTCACACATTTGGAAATAGCATCTTCCAGTCGGGACACAAAGTCAGCGTAACGCTCATCATTCTGTTGTCTTATAGCCCTGTAACGCGGCGTTCTCGCTTCTGATGGAATTATCTTTTCCCAGGCCCTTAAGCAAACCTCATGTATCTGTCCTATTGTCTGTTCAGTAAACTGTAGTTGAGACTCAACTGTAATATAATTTGCATCCCCTAGCAATTGATGAATTCCTATATCTATCCCATCCTCAGCATTCTTCCCAGCTCTTGCAAGGGCTGCTTCCTTCCATAGCATTTGATATCACAAGCATTCTGAAGAGTAAAGACAAATTCTCACTAAAGCTTTCCAATCTGTAGGGGTCCAGCTGTCAGACTCTGCTAGAGCCCTTATCATGCTAATTACAAAATGTGAGTCTGGGCCCTAGTCATTGATTGCCTGCTTGAGATCTTTTAGCAACTTAAAAGGCAAAGGCACTGTGAATTCCTTTTGGTTCTAACAGGATAAGACATCTTGCATTCTAAATCTTCTTCTGCAATCCCTCTTCCTACTCTGGAGAGTAAAGGTGCTTTCCTATACTTTGCTTCTTTACGTCTATTCTCTGAGCTACTCTTTTCAATCTGGATATCTTGGAGTTCCACTTCCTGAACTTCACCTTCTGTGCTAGCTCTCCTAGTTTGCATTTCTTTGGAGCTAATCTCTCTACCTTCAGGGCTGGCTTGCTTGATTGTTTTACAATCTCTGGCCTTTCTTACACTAAATTCCAGCAGGAGAGCAGTTGCTTTTACTATGTCCCCTTCTGACTCAGGCTCATTCTTTTAGCTCTGCCTAAAATCTTCTCATCTGCCTGAAACCCGTTCTCACTGCTTCTCATCTGATTTAAATTTGGGCATCTTAGACGTTGCCTGTTCTGCTTCTTGGCTTTCTCTACCTTTGAAAGCAAGGGAGCTTCCTGGGATTGTTTAATAGCCATGCTTTGGATCTTGCAATCCACTGCCTCTAGTACTGTATCACCTTTAAACCTTCGGAGTCTGCAGTCTCGCGAGAGCATACAGGCTTTGGCAATGAGGTTCTGTTCTAGAATTGGAGGCTTTAGATAACAAACCAATCCCTGCCTTTTCAGTTTTTCCTAAAGTTTCTTAACCTAAATCATGCTTATTCACAGACACTTTAGCTTGCTTTTCTAGATTTGAATAGACACAAGACTTCTCACTAGACTGTTCATCCTTATTCTCTTCCTCCTGCAAAAGTTTTAAAACCATCTTAACTTGTACCCACAGAGACCACTTCTCCATAGGGATACTCTCCCCATCTCTGTGCTTCCTTTAAGTTGACAATGACCTCCTCCCAGGTCTCTAAATCAAAAGTTCCTTCCTCTGAGAACCATGAATTATACCTTTTTACTACTTTTAGAAAACATTGTATCTTTTTCTTCGTTACTTTTACACCTTGTCTTTTCAGTAAGTAGAGAGCATGGTACCATAAGTTTCAGGTTTACTTTTACCTTGCTCCCATTATCCTCTTTAAAATTCTAATTCACTATTTCCACTACTTCTCTGTCAATCCCCACACCGGATCCTCACTTCGCACAATTTTCAAATTCACTCTACGTACCAATGGGGCCATATAATTGTTATATGGGATATAACTCATATTGTCCCACGTTGTGCGCCATTTGTCTGGGGAAGCCCGCCTTGTGCTGGGGCTCCAGCCTCCAGCCCAGTCCTTGAGCCTCCTGCCTGGTCTCCATCCCACCTCCCTTCGTCCACACTGAGCGTGGACCTGGCTGGTAAGATCATGGCCATCCAGGAGGTGAGCATGCTACCATGAATTGTGTCTGACTGCATTATTGTAATGTCTCTTCTATCGCTCATGCTCCCGGTGACTTTAATATAATATTTATATATCTCAACCATACAATTGTGCTTATTGAACCCAAGATTACTGGTGGGGGGCTGGCACCCCAACTCATACCACAGTACATACCATTTGTCTAGTTCTTCAATGCTTCCTCTCCCGCTCACTCCCTCCAACTATCATGACCTCAGCTCTACCTTACAAAGCCGGCTAGACCAGAGCATGTACACTGGTACAGATAAGAACTCTCAACACACAGAATCCAGGACAGATAAACCCTTCAGGAACAGTAATGGAAGTAGTGATAACATGAGGGTAGGGATGAGATAGAGGGAACTGATAGCAATGATTGATGTATTAACGCTCACACCCCAGGGGGACAAGCAACAGAAACATTGGTGAAGTGAGACCTTGGACATTGTAAAATATGAAAGTATAATTTATCAAGGTTTCATGAGGGTGGGAGAGTGGGAGAGAAGGGGGGAAAAGGAGCTGATACCAAGGGGTCAAGTATAAAGAAAATGATGATGGTACCGTAGGTACAAATGTGCTTGATACAATTGATGTATGCATTGTTATAAGTGGTGTAAGAGCCCCCGATAAAATGACTTAATTTTTTAAAAGTGTTTAGGTAGATCTTGATGGAGGATAGATTGAGAAACAATAGTTTCAGAATTTGATAATTTTGCTTAATAATCAAACTGAAAACTCACTGCCATTGCATCTTTTGTGACTCACAGCAACCCTGACTTTCAGCAACCCTATTGGACAGGGTAGAGCAGCCCCTGTGAGTTTCTGAGACTGCAACTCTTTACAGGGGTAGAAAGCCCTAACGTTTCTCTCTCAGAGCGGGTGGTGGTTTTGAACTATGTGGGTAGCAGCCCAAGTGAAAACCACTATGCCACCAGGGCTCCCTGTGCCACATAGCGGGAGCTGTTGTTTTCCCAAACATTCACTTGGCTATTTCTTTTATAAGAAGCCAAGTAATTTGGCAGCTTATTTCTGTTCCAGTTTTCTTATATAGAAAATGTGGTGACAGTGTGAACCTGTTTGTTGTAGTTTATGTGAACATAATTGAGTGATCTAGACCAAGTGAGCTAGACCAAGTGAGCTGACTGGTCAAAAATCAGACCTGTGGATTGCCAAATTGGTTCTGCTGAGATTGGGGCTTTCCTGGATCCACAGGCTTCCTCCAAGCTGTGTCCGAGAAGCTCTGCATTTTAGAGCTACATTTTATAGTTGAAAGAGAGGCCTAAGGAGGGAGGGAGTCCTTAAGCTCTAAGACCTTAATGCTGTCATTGCTGTCCTCTTTTAGTGTACCTGCAGTTTCCACACTGCAGTGGGAACCATTGAAACAGCTGTTCTCATTCTCTGAGATGGTGTGCCACCCCACTCCATACCACCACCACCTCATCCCTTTCTCTTATTGTAGAGATAATGCCCCTTCCATATGTATCTCAGATATTCAATTAATGAAGAAAGACAAAAGTAGGAGAAATGATTTAGATGAAGGAGACCATAAGCATGAGGCCATAATGGGGTCCAAAGGCTGTGTGGCCATGTCGCTAATTATAGAAATGGATGAAATCTGCCACAAAAATGTGATTGGAGGCAGAGCAATTCATCACTCTCTCAGGCAGGACTACATAAGTGAGAATGGGGCCATTATGGAGACATGGAGACGATCACAGATTAGAAAGGCTTACTGGATTTGTTCTGGGGCCTTCCGACCACTATAACTCATGACCATAGGGTCTTAGACTTTCCCAATTTCCATTGAGGACCTTCCCAGGGAAGTCCCAGAGGGCAGATTGCTCCTCTCTGCTCTGGCTAGTTGTTGTTGCGTGCCATTGAGGACACTTGGACTCGTCGTGACCTCACATACAACCGAATGAAACACTGTAGGGTCGTGCACCATCCTCACAATTGTTCCTGTGCCTGAACCACCGATGAAGCCACTGAGTCCATCCACTTCTTCGAGGACCTCCTCTGTTTCATGGCTTCTCCACTGTACCAAATAGGATGTCCTTCTCCAGGGACTGGTCTCTCCTGACAACATGTCCAAAGTATGTAAGATGGCGTCTTGCCATCCTTGCCTCTAAGCAGCACTCTGGCCTTATTTCTTCTGATACAGATTGGTCAGTCCTTCAGCAGTCCATGGTACTGTCAGTAGTCTTCTGGTGGACCACAATTCGATGCATCTGTTCTTCTACAGCCTTCCTTATTCAGTGTCTAACTTTCACATGCATATGATGCAATGGAAAATAGCATGGCTTAGGTCATGTGCACCTTAGTCCTCAGAGTAACATCATTGTTCTTCAACACTATAAAGAGGTTTTCTGCAGCAGATTTATCTCCTGACTGCTGTTTCTATGAACATTGATAGTGGATGTAAGCAAGACAAAATCCTTGACAACTGAAGCCCTTTTCTCTGTTTATCACCTATTGGTCCAGTTTTGGGGATTTTGGTCTTCCTTATATTGAATTGTAACCCATATTGAAGGCTGCAATCCTTGATCTTCAGCAAGTGGTTCAATTCCTCCTCACTTTCAGCAAACAAATGGTGTCATATATGCACACAAGCAGGCTCCCAAAAGTTAGTGGAACAAGGAATCAAAAGAGAATGGAATTTTTCAGGGACTTTTTGAAATACCAGTGTGTGTGTGTGTGTGTGTGTGAGAGAGAGAGAGAGAGAGAGAGAGAGAGAGAGAGAGAGAGAGAGAGAGAGGAGATGTGGGCATAAAACAAACATCAAGCAACATAAGGGAGAATGCTGTTGGCTGCTGTTGAACTGATTCCGGTGCGCATGCACAGTGACCTGCTGTGTGCACCATAGTGACCCCTCAGAAGCAGATCATCAAGCCTACCTTTCAACTGAAATTCTGAGAATTCACAATTTTCAGAAGTATGTGGATAACAGTGAAAGCCAAAATTCTATTTGCACAGTCCCCACGTGGATTAAGCTTCCAGTGAATTCCTTCAGACCATTGACCAGGGATGTGAACACTCTTGCCACCAGGCAGAGGGCATTGGAAAGTGGATTACCCCTTAGGCAGCCCATGGTGGGGCTTAGAGACTTGCCTAAGTGTATCCTTGAATCGAGGCTGCCATTCTGGGCTGCACGGTCATGAGTCATGCCCCCAAAGCCTTGGTTGTTTGGCCCTGGACCACTCTTGTAAACTGTCCTGTTTCACACAGGTCCCAATCCTTGTCCTATTCTTGCTTCTGTAGTCCCACCTGGAACTGTGATGTTGGGATCTGCCGCCATGTCCTTTCAAGTCTGTGAATCTCAGATAACCCTTACATATCAATAAGACCTCTTGCTAATAGTTTCCCTCCCCTCATCTCGATGGCATGTGTTGGCCCTTGGACTATCTAGGTTACCTAGCGGGCATTTGGATTATGTAGGCTCCCTAGCGGGAATTTGGACTATATAGATTACCTAGTGGGCAATTAGACTTTGTAGGTTATCTAGCGGGCACTTTGACTATCTAGGTTACCTAGCTAGCACTTGAACTATCTACGTTACCTAGCGGTTACTTGGAGTATGTTGGCTACCTACCGGGCTGTTGGACTATCTAGGTTACCTAGCCGGCACTTGGGCTATCTAGGTTAACTAACGGGCACTTGGACTATGTAGGTTCCCTAGCGGGCCCTTGGACTATGTAAGTTCCCTAGCGGGCACTTGGACTATGTGGGTTCCCTAGCGGGCATTAGGACTATCTGGGTTACCTAACGGGCACTTGGACTATGTAGGTTAACTAGCGGGCTTTGGACTATGTAGGTTACCTAGCGGACACTTGGACTATGTAGGTTCCCTATCGTTCACTTGGAGAATGTAGGTTAACTAAGGGGCACTAGGACAATGTAGGTTACCTAGCGGGCCTTGGGACTATCTAGGTTACCTAGGGGGAACTTGGACTATGTAGGTTTACTATTGGGCACTTGGACTATCTAGGTTACCTTAGCAGGCACTTGGACTATGTAGGTTAACTAGCGGGCACTTGGACTATCTAGGTTACCTAGCAGGCACTTGGACTATGTACGTTTCCTAGCGGGTACTTGGACTATCTATGTTAACTAGCGGGCACTTGGACTATGTAGATTCCCTATCGGGCACTTGGACTATGTAGGTAACCTAGTGGTCACTTGAACTGTCTAGGTTACCTAGCGGGCATTTGGACTATGTAGGTTAACTAGCGAGCTCTTGGACTATCTAGGTTAACTAGCGGGCACTTGGACTATGTAGGTTCCCTAGCGGGCACTTGGACTATTTAGGTTACCTAGCAGGCACTTTGACTATCTAGGTTAACTAACGGGCACTTGGACTATGGAAAGAAGTGCCTAATGGTCACCAGGACCCATGGTTAATCCAGGCGTGGTCATCTGATTCCAATCGATCAGACCTAGCTATAAATCACTTATATGTCTGGGTAATTAAAAGCAAATATAAATTTTCAAAAAAAATAACGTTGCATGGGATAGAAAGAGAATACATAACAACATCAGACATAAATATGCCTCAAGACAAACTCATTGTGCACATCCAGAATACATAATGGCTCTTGCTAAGATGCATTTCCCACTAGACCCTACCCCAAGCCAGTAAAAGCCAGAAACTCTACAGTAAACTGTGGATTGTACTACTCTGAAATGGGAGCTGTGTCTCTAGACCTAATTTGGGGCTGTTCGTGCTGAGGACTCACCAATACCTGCTGCAGTGACAACAGTCCAGGTGAGAATAAGGAAATCTGGATGACAGCCAGGATATAGGAGCACTGAGACCTCAAATTGCTTCTAGGCGAGCATGGCCTAATGGGCTTCCATTTATGCACCTCTGGCAGGAGGAGTTTGTTCTGGAAAGTAATGGTTTCTAAGGAAGTATTTCTTAAACTTTCACATGCATGCACTTACCCAGGTTCCTGGAAATCGGGCTGGGGGGCAGATTCTGATTTTGTGGGTTCAGGGTGGGGGGTCTAGGATCCAGCAGTTCTAGAGGCCCTGGTACTCTTGGGCTGTTAACCACAAGGACAGTAGTCCTAAACCACCAGCCACTCCTTGGGAGAAATATGAGGCTGTAGACTCCGGGCAAGAGTGACAGTCTGGGAAACCCACAAGGGCAGTTCTACCCTGTCCTGTAGGGTCACTATGAGTCAGCATCAACTCGATGGCATTAGCATGGGAGAAGCTAATGCTGATGTTGCTGGTTCCTTGACCTATCATACTTTGAGTGGCAAAGTCCCAAGGGCCTTCCCGGATGTGATGGCCAAAAGCAGTAGTGTTCACCCTTGGTCATACTTTGGAATCCCTTAGGAGCTTTCAAGCCTCCCATTGGCCTGGCGCCATCCCAGACCAATGAAGCAAGACTTAGTGGAAGCAGGATTCAGGTCACGGTCAGTGAGAAAGCCCCCTTGGCAATGCCAACGTACAGCCAGTGCAGAGTCGAACTGGTCGACGACTCCACATGACTCCATATACTTTGGTGAAGCCAGCTGTTTGGGCAAGGTTTTCAGAGTTACCACCCATGTAGACTTGTTGGTGATAGTGCATTAAATAGAGCACATGCAGTGCATTGCATGAGTGTCCTATGTCATGCAACCACACCAGGGGTATGTTGAGCCAATTTCTCTGGGAGACCAAGGGTGTTGGCTCCATCCTGAACGTTGGCAGGGTAATGGACTGACACAGAGGAAACTCATTCTCTTTGTGGTGGTGCACTAATGGGTTCTTCACAGAAGGCCAAGTCCATGGCTGCAGATGCTCACGGGGCTGAGGGAGCAGGTCAAATCCTAAGTCAGAGGTGGGTGTTTGCATATTTACATGCCCTCACTGCCATCAAGTCCATTCCAACTCACAGGCCCATGGGACTGAGTAAAATGGCCCCCGTGGGTTTCTGAGACTGTGATTCTTTAGAGGAGTAGAAAATCTCCTCTTTCTCCAGAGGAGCGGTTGGTCATTCAAACTGCTGACCTTGAGATTAACAGTCCAACTCCTGACCACTCTTGCCGTCAGAATTCTATTTATTTACACAAGTATATATATATCCTTTCCCAAAAGAACTCCACATTTTCAAATCATTCTTGACACTCATGGCCTTTTTTCCTTTATAGCCATGCCTTTGGTTGAAACACAGATATAAGAGAAATATTTATCTACTTATAGGGGTACAAAAGTAGCTTTGGTGGCATAGTGTTTGCATGTTGGGCTGCTAACACCAAAGTCAGCACTTTGAAACCACCAGCCACTCCGTGGGAAGAAGAGTCTGTCTACTCCTATAAAGAGTTACAGTCTCAGAAACTCACAGGGACAGATCTACTCTGCCTCATAGGGTCACTATGAGTCAGCATCACCTCCCTGGCAGTGAGGTAGATTTTGGTTTCATAGAGATACAAGTCAGTCCTGAGCTGCTAAAGACAAGGTTGGCAGTTTGAACCCACCAGCTGCAGAGAAAGAGGAGGCTTTCTATTCCCATAAGGAGCTACAGTTTCAGAAATACCCACAGGGGAAATTTTAACCTCTCCTGTAGGATCAATATGAGTCAGAATCGACTTATCGGTGGTGAGCAAGTGGAGGGGACCCTAAACAGGTTCCGGTGGACCTTAAGAGTTCTACTAATTGTGCATGCTCTGTAAAATGTAAACCAAGATTTTACTTTTGCAAACATTATTTTTTCTAAACACGTCTAACTGTGAAACCATACTCGCATGCGGGTCTTTGAACCTGGTCAGTGGTCTGGGGAAGTGAAGGGGCCTGACATCCTTTGTTGTTGTTAGTGCTGTCCAGTCATTCTGACATCACAGGGACCTTCTTTGCAACACAAGGCAGCACTGCCCGGTCCTTTGCCAGCCTCAGGGGTAGTATGTTGGAGCCCATGGTTTCAGCTACCGTGTCTTCCAGTTCACCAAGGAGTTTCCTCTTTGTGCTGCTTACTAAACCCGTTTCTAAGGAGTCCATTCCAACTCATGGTGACGCCGTGTGGGTCAGCACCACGGGACCCCACATAATGCCTTATACCATATATATATATATATATATATATATATATATATATATATATATATTGTGCATAATGCCTTATACCTGGTCCCTTTGGCACCTTGTGATCGCACAGGCTGGTGTGCTTATTCCATGTGGGCTTTTTTGCTTCTGAGCCAGATGGCCGTTTGCTCACCTTCAAGCCTTTAAGACCCCAGACACTATCTCTTTTGATAGCCTCTGGCCTTTACTTCGGGGTCTTCGGTCCCTGCAGAGTGGACACATGCCTGCTGTGCGGGTATGGGACGTGTCGGAGCGCAGCCTGGTGGCGGAGCTTCAGGAGCATAAGTATGGCATGGCATGTGTGGCCTTCTCATCCAGTGCCAAGTACATTGTCTCAGTGGGCTACCAGCATGACATGATCGTCAATGTCTGGGCCTGGAAGGTGAGTGGGCTGCTGGCCTCAGGACAGGCGGGGCCGGGAGGGGAGCCAAGAAACTGCTGACCGGTGGCCTTTACTTCCGCCTGCTGGCCTCAGTCCCTTTCTAGAGAACTCTGAGCAGAAAGGAGCAACTGGGTATCTAGGATGCTGAAGAAGGGGCAGAAGGAGAGGTCAAGTTCACAGCTTGTCTAACCTTCAGTGTGTAAGTTTCTTTTCCCTCAGCTCCTAGAAGCAGAGCCTTGATTTCCCTTGACTTTCTCTCCAGAAAAACATTGTAGTGGCTTCCAACAAGGTGTCCAGTCAGGTGACAGCAGTATCCTTCTCTGAGGACTGCAGGCAACCGGCACATCAAGTTCTGGTACCTCGATGACAGCAAGACCTCAAAGGTGAGGCAGCAAGTAGCCACTAGGGTGGGGTCTGCCCAGATATGTTCCACCTGCGCCCCCTTCTGCATGCTCAAAAGCCCCTTGGAAGTCTCAGCTGGGCCAGGTGCTATGTCAATATGCAAGGGAAGCCTTCTCCCTCCCTCCCCAGGGCCTGCTTTCCAGGGGGTAGCCTGCAGGGTGTGTGGGTGGCACCTGTGGTGGGTCTCCACAGGTGAATGCCACTGTACCCCTGCTGGGCCGCTCCGGGCTGCTGGGGGAACCTGCGGAACAACCTGTTCACTGATGTAGCCTGTGGCCGCGGGAAGAAGACTGACAGCACCTTCTGTATCACATCCTCAGGGCAGCTGTGCGAGTTCAGTGACCCGGAGACTGTTGGACAAGTGGGTGGAGCTGAGTGTAAGTGAATGCTTTGTCGGCACCCTCCCGTCTGTCACCTCCGGGCTCCAGGGCACCTGAGTCTGCATGCACGCTGGGGGAGGCCCCAGGCGGAGGAAGGTGTTTGGGAACCTCTCTGCTTGCTCGCCCTCTCTGTCTCTGCCTCTTCCTCTGCTTTCCTCTTCTGCTCAGCACACAGACAGCATCACAGTAAGTGTGCTGGCCCTGTCCGCTGCCTCTGCTGCCTTTCTCTGGGCCGGCCTTTTCTGGGTGTGTCTTTGCCCAAACCTCAGGTGCCTTATAAGGAAGGCTTGCTGACTCCTTCCCCCTAATTGCACGGGGCTGTGGGCCCTCTGGCCAGCTGCTGTTAGAGGGAGGGGCATTGAGGGGCTCTGCCCAGGGCAGCTGGCCTGCCTTGCGCTTGTCCTTGCCTCTTGGCTCATGGCTGTTGAGGTGTCCGGTGAAGGAGTGGACAGACGCCCTTGCTGACTGTGGCTTCTGTGCTCACAGACCACAGTGGCCCACTGCATCTCGGTGAGCCAGGACTACATCTTCTGCGGCTGTGCTGACGGCACCGTGTGCCTTTTCAACCCCTTCAACCTGCACTTCCTCAGCACGCTGCCCCGGCCCCATGCCCTGGGGACAGACATTGCCAGCATCACAGAGGCCAGGTGAGCGGTGTGGGTGGGCCCCTGAGTCCTGTCAGAGCCCCACTCTGTGCCAGGCCGTCCCTGGCATGCTGCAAGGAGAGGAGGGCACACATAGACCTCTGGGAAGACCCTTGCAGTCAAGCACAGGTGGGTCTTTTAGCATTTGTTGCTCACTGTGGGCAACCGTGGTAATCTGAGTCTGCAGTGTGGTAATTAATGCATTGTCCTGTAAACACCACAGCTAGGACAGACGGGCAGTTCCTTAGGGTTTCTGAGAGAGGCTGGAAACCTGACGGAGCAGGCCTTTCTCCCTCAGGGTGGTCCTGGGTAGCAGCTAAGGTAGGAGGGTCTTATTGTAGCCTCGGGCCTTGGGTTGGGTGATTGCAGGAAGTGAAGTTTTGCTCTGGTTTCAGTGCTGTCAGGAAGCGGGGCAGTTCTGCAGTTGGGTATATTAATTTCTCATTCAGGGAAGGAGTGGGCTAAATCTGCAAATGGCAGGAAATGATATATGACCATGACTGGTTTGCACAGTGCCCTTCCTTTTCCTCTGACGTGAGTCTAGAAGGGCTTGACATCTGCTTGGCTGCATCACGGCCACACACTGTCCCCGCCTGATGTTGGGGGCTATGAAATAGCTTGTGTTCTTTTGCAGAGCCCCATGGCAAGGAATGCCAGGCCAGCCGCTGCGTTCTTTCTCCAGTGACTGCTGGCCACCCTGCTGCTCCTCCCTTTAGTGCCCCTTTTCATTAGCGCTAACTCACCAGTTTGCCCTGTCTGCCCTGGACACCCTGACCCCCTCTTTCCTCAGTCGCCTTTTCGCTGGAGTGGCCAATGCGAAGTATCGGGACACCATCACCTTGACCTTTGATCCTGCAAATCCGTGGCTGTCTTGTGTGTACAATGACCATAGTACTTATGTCTGGGGTGTGAAGGGCCCCAAGAAAGTGGGCAAGGTGTATTCAGCTCTGTATCATTCCTCCTGCGTCTGGAGTGTAGAGGTACGTGGGCCAGGTCTGCTGAGACTGACCGTGTTTCCTGGCCTACCATTAGGAGCTGGGGTTCCTCAAGTGTGGAATTTGTTTCCTCCAGCACCCTTGCTCCCCAAGCTGTGCCCCTGGGTCCCTTCGTATCTGTTAATTGGCTCTGAGGATGGGAGGGGATTTTAGTGCTGACTCATCTCAGACGTTTTTCAGTATGCCCCTGTGCAGTCTTAGCTTGGCCTCTTTGGACATGTTCCTGAACTTGACCAAACCTTAGTTTCTGCAATTGTGAAATGACATACCTGATGCATTTGATTTTTACGAACAGGAGACAATGTAAGTGGGAGATTTAGAATGCCTAGTACTTACTAGGTGCTTGGTTAATGTATATTCCTTTACTTGTTAAAGACAAGAGCTAATCATTATGACTTGCTTGCTATGGGACAAGCCGTTGCCTCCAGGGGACAGGATGGGGGAACTTTAGGCCCCCAAGGACAGAGGTTCAGGAGGGTTTAGCTGAAAAGGGTTGGGGACAAAATTTATTATCTCCAAGGGAAAGATACTAACTTGACAATGAAGAAACGGCAAAACCCACCCTTAGCCAAGTCATTAAGGTTAACATCCCGTGGCAGCAGCATGAATCTGGTGAGAGGGTACACTGAGAGGTTTCAAAATGTTCCCAGAAAATGTTATGACTCTTAAGAACTCCCAATAAAATGTTGAACAACAACAACCAACGTTGATGGAAAGTTTCTTTTAGTTCTGTTTTTCCATGCAGCCTCCTCCTAGCATTGTGTCTGGTATTCTTGACCCAAATGTATAAGGAACTTAGGATAGTCATGAGGAAACATCAGGCAACCTTCATTTGAGGTACACCTGCCAGAGTAACTTATCACACTCTCCCAGGTGTCAGGGTAGGAAAGACAAGCAAAGACTGAAAGCCGTTCTAGACTGGGACAGATGACACCCATGTGCCGTGGGGGCTCCTGGGATCCTGGAGCAGAAGAAGTACATTCGTGGGATAAACAAACAAACTCATTGGCATTGGGTTGATTCCAACTCAGAGCAACCCCCGCTGGTGACATTTAAATAAAGTCTAATAATGTTGTACCAGTGTGACCTCCGTGGTCCTTATCACTGTGTACTGTAGTGCATAAAACATTAATACGAAGGGAGACCAGGTGAGAGAGTTGAATGTGACATATCTTGACTCATTTTTCTAAAGGTTCAACCCAAAAGGTAAAGTAAAACAGCTCTTGATGGAGAGGAAAAGGTGGAAGGGGGTGGGTGATGATTCTTTCCCCCCGCTGCCTGGCACTGAACGGCCTCTCCTCTCTTCTCATTTTGCAGGGTCCACGAATTGCAGTTCCTGAGTGAAATGCTGAAGGTGGAGGCCCATGAGTCAGAGATTCTGTGCCTGGAGTACTCGAAGCCAGACACAGGTACCTGGCCCTGGCCTGGAATGGCCTTGAGTGAGCCCCTCCAGTCTGGCCAGAGCCACTGATACTTGTCCTGCCTCTTGACTATGGGGCTGATCGTTCTTTTGGCTACCAAAAGAGTTAGTGATCCTTCTTGATGTCTCTGAAGGCTTCTTGTTGTTTCTGAAGGCTTTGGGGAGGACTGCATCTCAACTCTGCCCGACTCCATGGCTCATGTGGCTTAAGGATGTGGGGCTCAGTTTCTCTGGGTGCTCTTTGCTGGGCACTCATGTTGGGCTGCGATCCACAAGCTCAGCAGTTTGAAACTACCAGCCGCTCTGCAGGAGAAAGGTGGGCCTTTCTACTCCTGTAAACAGTTACAGTCTCAGAAGCCCATAGGGGGTATTCACTATGAGTCAGCATTAACTTGATAGCAGCAGATTTGATTTTTGTAAAGTCTTTTTAAAGCCAACCAAAAGCTGAATCAGTGAAGAAGATCTGCTTTAGACATTGTGCTCTTTTAAAGAATAATCTGTCTGTGATCAGATTGACACAGGAACTTGGAAGGTTAGGTGAAAAGTTTAAGGGGCAGTGAGCTTATGTGTGTGATGGAAATTTGGAATTGGAAAAGGACAGTGAGAATGGCTACATAATTTCAGAAATATAATGAATGTTAGCAAATTGTACATGTAGAAATGATCGAATTGGTATATATTTTTGTGTGCATTGTTTTAGATCAGGGAGAAGACTCGAAGTTCAAATATAATTTACAGAGACCCCCCTTGTTAAATCTTGAATGGGACAAAGTCCAGAAAAAACAAATCATCTGGTTGAGGGAGACCGTAAGCATGAGGCCATAATGGGGACTGAAGGATTCACAACAGCTCGGTCACATGGAAAACAAAGGAAGCCCCTTTAAAAGTCAAGTTCCCAGCAGATCAGACCATCACAGTTGGAAATGTGACTACAGAAATGGGAAAGGGACCATGATTGGAGTAAATACATTATTGCAGATTAGAAAAGTTTACAGGACTGGTTCAGGGCCCTCCAACCATCTTGGTCAGGGCATGAACGTGCAACCTCAGTACCCCAATTCCCATCAAGGGCATACTCAGGCAAGTTCTTGAGGGCTAGACTACTCCTCACCAGGCTGGCCAGAGGAGTGGGTGGAAGCAAACAAACTCTGCCTGAGGGCAAAGCATTTTACGTTGCTAGTTCAGAGTCATGGAGCTCTAGTGCCATAGAAGGTTATGGGTTGGGCGGTTAACCACAAGGTTTCACTCTTCAAAACCACCAGCCAGCTCCAGGGAAGAAAGATGAGGCTTTCTACTCCAATAAAAATATATAGTCTGGAGATTAAAAGCCCCAATGTAAGTTAACTGGGTTGATTCCTACTAGAGGGATAATGTGTGTGGGCCAGATGCTTGCAAGGTCCCTCAAGGCAATGCTGCCAGACTGCAGTCTCTGCTCCCTGCTGGTGGAGACAATGGATTGCTTTTCTCTAAAACTTGGAACCATTAGCTTGGTTCCAGTAGGTGGAGTTCACACCCTACTGATAATGGTTCATATGGAGATCCAGAAAACAGGTCAAAGTTAAGCTGCCATTCTAAATGTAGGATCCGCCCATTTTGTCACCTGTATACCCTAGACCACCCCTTCTCACCGCTGTATAACATAGTCCAAGTCCTTCCTGTGATGTATGTCTTTACCCTCCCGTTTCCAATTCCCCTTGTCCTCCTTCCCTTCCCCCTCTCTCCATGTGGACCACCAAGTGGGGCTGAGGTGAGCAATGCTACCATGATATGTGTGTGACTGCATTATTGTAATATCTCTTCTATCTCTCATGCTCCCAATGACTTTAATATTTATATCTCAACCCTTTATGTTTCCAGGGCTTTCAATGACATTAGGCATCTTTTCAATGTTTATGAATCATGCTTATGAACCTCTCTTCTGTTAGTTGTCTGTGTGTATGCATTGCCTGTATTAAAAACATATAGAACCGAGCAATTTGTCTGGAAAAATAATTTATAGGAACTTTATGTTAGATTGCCATGCGTTTTGCATAGCCAATTGTTCTTTTAAAACACTTTTCTTGTCATTGTGATACCATGCTAAAAGGTAAAAACATCTGTATATAGTCAAATAGCTTTATCTTTCCTTTAAAGACATGAACCTTCGTGTCTTGCTTAAAGTTTCCACCTCACTAAAGCTAAATTGCTACTCTCGAAAATAAATCCCTCTAAGTTTTTAATGCTTTGAATATTTTATCGCTCTAATCCTCCTGGAGTTTATTTTTGAATGTAGTATGCTCCTTCCTTTGATTTCTTGTAAATTCAGCCAATTCAACCACTCATTAACCAAAGTATTCCTTTACCACTGGATTGTTTTGCCACCTTTGCTTTGCATAGCATATAGTTCTAAATTATATCCCAGACTACTGAATTATTTGCCAGAGTGGCTTTACTAATTGTACACTGGCATCACAACACGCGGGAGCTTCGGAAAGATCGTGGGAGAAAGGAATGAAAAGAGAAGATAATTTCCCATGAATTTTTGAAGCTTCCTCGTACAGGTGCTTTACAGTAAGTCGACATTAGGGTTTATAATCAATAAAAAATTCAACTGTGATCCAAGAATGAGGGGCGTGACATTTCCTGGTTGAGACAAAAGCGAACAGGCGAGCAGAATACGAAAAGAATTGGTTAACCGATGAAACTGCAGCCAAGTGTTAGCTGTTATCACAAAAATGAACACACAGAATATTCTTGAACTTGGAAGTGGGAACTTCAGCCTTTCAACGGCCATCGACGGTGCGGGGCAACATCCCCGCACTCCTACGCTCAGGAAGGGGGTTCTGGGGTCTGCGGCGCCGCGGGGCACAAGTGGGGCGAAGGGCTGCGAGGGAACGCCGAGGCAGAGGGGTCCCCGCGAGGCGGCTGCGGGCCGCTCCAGAAGGCAGGGGTCCGGGGGCTCTGCGGTCCCTCAGGACCCTCCAGGAGAGGCTCCAGAAAGGCAGCTGGAGGCCCCGGCCGGCCGTGCAGCTCGCTGGGAGGCGCGGGCGCACGTGCTCCGCCGGTCCGGGCGGCGGGGGCGGCTGAACGGGCCCTGGCCGTGGGCGGCGGGCGGCGGGCGGGCGCAGTGCGGCGCCGGGCAGGCGGGAGGTGACCGCGCGGGGCGGTCGCGGCGGCTGGGGCTACTGACGGCACACGGATCCGGAGCGCACTGCGCGGGGCGGGGCGCCGCGCAGGTGAGAGCGGCAGCGGACCCGGATGCGGCGCGGCTGAGGGCGGCCGAGGGCGGGGGGTCGCGGCGGCTAGCTCTTGGAGATCCCGGCCGGAGGCTCCGGCGCCGGTGCTGCGCTTCCTGCCGGCTCGAAGAACGAGCCCGAGCCTGGCCGCCCTCGGGATGCCTTGCTGAGGCTCCGCCGGACGTCCCCAACAGGGGGGGGGGGCGGGGCGGGGCGCGTTCGGGCGCCTCCTGAGGGCGCCTCAGCGGAGAGCGGCGTTGGCGCCGTGGAGTCTACGCTCCACGCGGGCGGCCCAACCCGCCTGCCACTCAGGTGTCTTTTTGCACGGAAGTGAGTTTTAGGAGCGGGAAACCTGTGGTGGGCGTGACTGACGTGTTTTTAAATCATTTTCTATACATTTAAAGCTGTAAAGGCAAAACTTCATGATCCAATTAATATAGCCAAAAATTCAGGCTTGATAGAAACATTTAGAATCCAGGCACTGGGGGTAAAGTCCCCTTATTCCCATCTGTTATTGGAGGAAGGTATGAGAGAGATTGGATACTGCGGTGGGAAGAAATAGAGCCAAATAGGAATGTCTGCTTCTATAGGGAGAATGTATCAGCCATGCGCTCACTTTAAGGCAGCACAGCTTTAAGGGAGAATCTGTGGAAATGATAGATTACCGCAGGAACATGAACTTGGAGTATATCTCCAACTAACAGAGTGGTGGTCTTCCAGCCATGGAACATTAGTCTCCCAGATTCCCTCTGTACCAGTCAGGGAATAAGTCCCAGTATTTATATATATATATATATATATATATATATATATATATATATATATATATATATATATATATATATATATATATATATATATATATATATATATTGTGCATAATGCCTTATACCTGGTCCCTTTGGCACCTTGTGATCGCACAGGCTGGTGTGCTTATTCCATGTGGGCTTTTTTGCTTCTGAGCCAGATGGCCGTTTGCTCACCTTCAAGCCTTTAAGACCCCAGACACTATCTCTTTTGATAGCCTCTGGCCTTTACTTCGGGGTCTTCGGTCCCTGCAGAGTGGACACATGCCTGCTGTGCGGGTATGGGACGTGTCGGAGCGCAGCCTGGTGGCGGAGCTTCAGGAGCATAAGTATGGCATGGCATGTGTGGCCTTCTCATCCAGTGCCAAGTACATTGTCTCAGTGGGCTACCAGCATGACATGATCGTCAATGTCTGGGCCTGGAAGGTGAGTGGGCTGCTGGCCTCAGGACAGGCGGGGCCGGGAGGGGAGCCAAGAAACTGCTGACCGGTGGCCTTTACTTCCGCCTGCTGGCCTCAGTCCCTTTCTAGAGAACTCTGAGCAGAAAGGAGCAACTGGGTATCTAGGATGCTGAAGAAGGGGCAGAAGGAGAGGTCAAGTTCACAGCTTGTCTAACCTTCAGTGTGTAAGTTTCTTTTCCCTCAGCTCCTAGAAGCAGAGCCTTGATTTCCCTTGACTTTCTCTCCAGAAAAACATTGTAGTGGCTTCCAACAAGGTGTCCAGTCAGGTGACAGCAGTATCCTTCTCTGAGGACTGCAGGCAACCGGCACATCAAGTTCTGGTACCTCGATGACAGCAAGACCTCAAAGGTGAGGCAGCAAGTAGCCACTAGGGTGGGGTCTGCCCAGATATGTTCCACCTGCGCCCCCTTCTGCATGCTCAAAAGCCCCTTGGAAGTCTCAGCTGGGCCAGGTGCTATGTCAATATGCAAGGGAAGCCTTCTCCCTCCCTCCCCAGGGCCTGCTTTCCAGGGGGTAGCCTGCAGGGTGTGTGGGTGGCACCTGTGGTGGGTCTCCACAGGTGAATGCCACTGTACCCCTGCTGGGCCGCTCCGGGCTGCTGGGGGAACCTGCGGAACAACCTGTTCACTGATGTAGCCTGTGGCCGCGGGAAGAAGACTGACAGCACCTTCTGTATCACATCCTCAGGGCAGCTGTGCGAGTTCAGTGACCCGGAGACTGTTGGACAAGTGGGTGGAGCTGAGTGTAAGTGAATGCTTTGTCGGCACCCTCCCGTCTGTCACCTCCGGGCTCCAGGGCACCTGAGTCTGCATGCACGCTGGGGGAGGCCCCAGGCGGAGGAAGGTGTTTGGGAACCTCTCTGCTTGCTCGCCCTCTCTGTCTCTGCCTCTTCCTCTGCTTTCCTCTTCTGCTCAGCACACAGACAGCATCACAGTAAGTGTGCTGGCCCTGTCCGCTGCCTCTGCTGCCTTTCTCTGGGCCGGCCTTTTCTGGGTGTGTCTTTGCCCAAACCTCAGGTGCCTTATAAGGAAGGCTTGCTGACTCCTTCCCCCTAATTGCACGGGGCTGTGGGCCCTCTGGCCAGCTGCTGTTAGAGGGAGGGGCATTGAGGGGCTCTGCCCAGGGCAGCTGGCCTGCCTTGCGCTTGTCCTTGCCTCTTGGCTCATGGCTGTTGAGGTGTCCGGTGAAGGAGTGGACAGACGCCCTTGCTGACTGTGGCTTCTGTGCTCACAGACCACAGTGGCCCACTGCATCTCGGTGAGCCAGGACTACATCTTCTGCGGCTGTGCTGACGGCACCGTGTGCCTTTTCAACCCCTTCAACCTGCACTTCCTCAGCACGCTGCCCCGGCCCCATGCCCTGGGGACAGACATTGCCAGCATCACAGAGGCCAGGTGAGCGGTGTGGGTGGGCCCCTGAGTCCTGTCAGAGCCCCACTCTGTGCCAGGCCGTCCCTGGCATGCTGCAAGGAGAGGAGGGCACACATAGACCTCTGGGAAGACCCTTGCAGTCAAGCACAGGTGGGTCTTTTAGCATTTGTTGCTCACTGTGGGCAACCGTGGTAATCTGAGTCTGCAGTGTGGTAATTAATGCATTGTCCTGTAAACACCACAGCTAGGACAGACGGGCAGTTCCTTAGGGTTTCTGAGAGAGGCTGGAAACCTGACGGAGCAGGCCTTTCTCCCTCAGGGTGGTCCTGGGTAGCAGCTAAGGTAGGAGGGTCTTATTGTAGCCTCGGGCCTTGGGTTGGGTGATTGCAGGAAGTGAAGTTTTGCTCTGGTTTCAGTGCTGTCAGGAAGCGGGGCAGTTCTGCAGTTGGGTATA
Organism: Tenrec ecaudatus; assembly: GCF_050624435.1. Taxonomy (NCBI): domain Eukaryota; kingdom Metazoa; phylum Chordata; class Mammalia; order Afrosoricida; family Tenrecidae; genus Tenrec; species Tenrec ecaudatus. The sequence continues at coordinate 323,472 of NW_027459022.1, forward strand.
TTAATTTCTCATTCAGGGAAGGAGTGGGCTAAATCTGCAAATGGCAGGAAATGATATATGACCATGACTGGTTTGCACAGTGCCCTTCCTTTTCCTCTGACGTGAGTCTAGAAGGGCCTGACATCTGCTTGGCTGCATCACGGCCACACACTGTCCCCGCCTGATGTTGGGGGCTATGAAATAGCTTGTGTTCTTTTGCAGAGCCCCATGGCAAGGAATGCCAGGCCAGCCGCTGCGTTCTTTCTCCAGTGACTGCTGGCCACCCTGCTGCTCCTCCCTTTAGTGCCCCTTTTCATTAGCGCTAACTCACCAGTTTGCCCTGTCTGCCCTGGACACCCTGACCCCCTCTTTCCTCAGTCGCCTTTTCGCTGGAGTGGCCAATGCGAAGTATCGGGACACCATCACCTTGACCTTTGATCCTGCAAATCCGTGGCTGTCTTGTGTGTACAATGACCATAGTACTTATGTCTGGGGTGTGAAGGGCCCCAAGAAAGTGGGCAAGGTGTATTCAGCTCTGTATCATTCCTCCTGCGTCTGGAGTGTAGAGGTACGTGGGCCAGGTCTGCTGAGACTGACCGTGTTTCCTGGCCTACCATTAGGAGCTGGGGTTCCTCAAGTGTGGAATTTGTTTCCTCCAGCACCCTTGCTCCCCAAGCTGTGCCCCTGGGTCCCTTCGTATCTGTTAATTGGCTCTGAGGATGGGAGGGGATTTTAGTGCTGACTCATCTCAGACGTTTTTCAGTATGCCCCTGTGCAGTCTTAGCTTGGCCTCTTTGGACATGTTCCTGAACTTGACCAAACCTTAGTTTCTGCAATTGTGAAATGACATACCTGATGCATTTGATTTTTACGAACAGGAGACAATGTAAGTGGGAGATTTAGAATGCCTAGTACTTACTAGGTGCTTGGTTAATGTATATTCCTTTACTTGTTAAAGACAAGAGCTAATCATTATGACTTGCTTGCTATGGGACAAGCCGTTGCCTCCAGGGGACAGGATGGGGGAACTTTAGGCCCCCAAGGACAGAGGTTCAGGAGGGTTTAGCTGAAAAGGGTTGGGGACAAAATTTATTATCTCCAAGGGAAAGATACTAACTTGACAATGAAGAAACGGCAAAACCCACCCTTAGCCAAGTCATTAAGGTTAACATCCCGTGGCAGCAGCATGAATCTGGTGAGAGGGTACACTGAGAGGTTTCAAAATGTTCCCAGAAAATGTTATGACTCTTAAGAACTCCCAATAAAATGTTGAACAACAACAACCAACGTTGATGGAAAGTTTCTTTTAGTTCTGTTTTTCCATGCAGCCTCCTCCTAGCATTGTGTCTGGTATTCTTGACCCAAATGTATAAGGAACTTAGGATAGTCATGAGGAAACATCAGGCAACCTTCATTTGAGGTACACCTGCCAGAGTAACTTATCACACTCTCCCAGGTGTCAGGGTAGGAAAGACAAGCAAAGACTGAAAGCCGTTCTAGACTGGGACAGATGACACCCATGTGCCGTGGGGGCTCCTGGGATCCTGGAGCAGAAGAAGTACATTCGTGGGATAAACAAACAAACTCATTGGCATTGGGTTGATTCCAACTCAGAGCAACCCCCGCTGGTGACATTTAAATAAAGTCTAATAATGTTGTACCAGTGTGACCTCCGTGGTCCTTATCACTGTGTACTGTAGTGCATAAAACATTAATACGAAGGGAGACCAGGTGAGAGAGTTGAATGTGACATATCTTGACTCATTTTTCTAAAGGTTCAACCCAAAAGGTAAAGTAAAACAGCTCTTGATGGAGAGGAAAAGGTGGAAGGGGGTGGGTGATGATTCTTTCCCCCCGCTGCCTGGCACTGAACGGCCTCTCCTCTCTTCTCATTTTGCAGGGTCCACGAATTGCAGTTCCTGAGTGAAATGCTGAAGGTGGAGGCCCATGAGTCAGAGATTCTGTGCCTGGAGTACTCGAAGCCAGACACAGGTACCTGGCCCTGGCCTGGAATGGCCTTGAGTGAGCCCCTCCAGTCTGGCCAGAGCCACTGATACTTGTCCTGCCTCTTGACTATGGGGCTGATCGTTCTTTTGGCTACCAAAAGAGTTAGTGATCCTTCTTGATGTCTCTGAAGGCTTCTTGTTGTTTCTGAAGGCTTTGGGGAGGACTGCATCTCAACTCTGCCCGAGTCCATGGCTCATGTGGCTTAAGGATGTGGGGCTCAGTTTCTCTGGGTGCTCTTTGCTGGGCACTCATGTTGGGCTGCGATCCACAAGCTCAGCAGTTTGAAACTACCAGCCGCTCTGCAGGAGAAAGGTGGGCCTTTCTACTCCTGTAAACAGTTACAGTCTCAGAAGCCCATAGGGGGTATTCACTATGAGTCAGCATTAACTTGATAGCAGCAGATTTGATTTTTGTAAAGTCTTTTTAAAGCCAACCAAAAGCTGAATCAGTGAAGAAGATCTGCTTTAGACATTGTGCTCTTTTAAAGAATAATCTGTCTGTGATCAGATTGACACAGGAACTTGGAAGGTTAGGTGAAAAGTTTAAGGGGCAGTGAGCTTATGTGTGTGATGGAAATTTGGAATTGGAAAAGGACAGTGAGAATGGCTACATAATTTCAGAAATATAATGAATGTTAGCAAATTGTACATGTAGAAATGATCGAATTGGTATATATTTTTGTGTGCATTGTTTTAGATCAGGGAGAAGACTCGAAGTTCAAATATAATTTACAGAGACCCCCCTTGTTAAATCTTGAATGGGACAAAGTCCAGAAAAAACAAATCATCTGGTTGAGGGAGACCGTAAGCATGAGGCCATAATGGGGACTGAAGGATTCACAACAGCTCGGTCACATGGAAAACAAAGGAAGCCCCTTTAAAAGTCAAGTTCCCAGCAGATCAGACCATCACAGTTGGAAATGTGACTACAGAAATGGGGAAGGGACCATGATTGGAGTAAATACATTATTGCAGATTAGAAAAGTTTACAGGACTGGTTCAGGGCCCTCCAACCATCTTGGTCAGGGCATGAACGTGCAACCTCAGTACCCCAATTCCCATCAAGGGCATACTCAGGCAAGTTCTTGAGGGCTAGACTACTCCTCACCAGGCTGGCCAGAGGAGTGGGTGGAAGCAAACAAACTCTGCCTGAGGGCAAAGCATTTTACGTTGCTAGTTCAGAGTCATGGAGCTCTAGTGCCATAGAAGGTTATGGGTTGGGCGGTTAACCACAAGGTTTCACTCTTCAAAACCACCAGCCAGCTCCAGGGAAGAAAGATGAGGCTTTCTACTCCAATAAAAATATATAGTCTGGAGATTAAAAGCCCCAATGTAAGTTAACTGGGTTGATTCCTACTAGAGGGATAATGTGTGTGGGCCAGATGCTTGCAAGGTCCCTCAAGGCAATGCTGCCAGACTGCAGTCTCTGCTCCCTGCTGGTGGAGACAATGGATTGCTTTTCTCTAAAACTTGGAACCATTAGCTTGGTTCCAGTAGGTGGAGTTCACACCCTACTGATAATGGTTCATATGGAGATCCAGAAAACAGGTCAAAGTTAAGCTGCCATTCTAAATGTAGGATCCGCCCATTTTGTCACCTGTATACCCCCAATCCCTCCTCTTCCTATTGCATGTATGCCCCTAGACCACCCCTTCTCACCGCTGTATAACATAGTCCAAGTCCTTCCTGTGATGTATGTCTTTACCCTCCCGTTTCCAATTCCCCTTGTCCTCCTTCCCTTCCCCCTCTCTCCATGTGGACCACCAAGTGGGGCTGAGGTGAGCAATGCTACCATGATATGTGTGTGACTGCATTATTGTAATATCTCTTCTATCTCTCATGCTCCCAATGACTTTAATATTTATATCTCAACCCTTTATGTTTCCAGGGCTTTCAATGACATTAGGCATCTTTTCAATGTTTATGAATCATGCTTATGAACCTCTCTTCTGTTAGTTGTCTGTGTGTATGCATTGCCTGTATTAAAAACATATAGAACCGAGCAATTTGTCTGGAAAAATAATTTATAGGAACTTTATGTTAGATTGCCATGCGTTTTGCATAGCCAATTGTTCTTTTAAAACACTTTTCTTGTCATTGTGATACCATGCTAAAAGGTAAAAACATCTGTATATAGTCAAATAGCTTTATCTTTCCTTTAAAGACATGAACCTTCGTGTCTTGCTTAAAGTTTCCACCTCACTAAAGCTAAATTGCTACTCTCGAAAATAAATCCCTCTAAGTTTTTAATGCTTTGAATATTTTATCGCTCTAATCCTCCTGGAGTTTATTTTTGAATGTAGTATGCTCCTTCCTTTGATTTCTTGTAAATTCAGCCAATTCAACCACTCATTAACCAAAGTATTCCTTTACCACTGGATTGTTTTGCCACCTTTGCTTTGCATAGCATATAGTTCTAAATTATATCCCAGACTACTGAATTATTTGCCAGAGTGGCTTTACTAATTGTACACTGGCATCACAACACGCGGGAGCTTCGGAAAGATCGTGGGAGAAAGGAATGAAAAGAGAAGATAATTTCCCATGAATTTTTGAAGCTTCCTCGTACAGGTGCTTTACAGTAAGTCGACATTAGGGTTTATAATCAATAAAAAATTCAACTGTGATCCAAGAATGAGGGGCGTGACATTTCCTGGTTGAGACAAAAGCGAACAGGCGAGCAGAATACGAAAAGAATTGGTTAACCGATGAAACTGCAGCCAAGTGTTAGCTGTTATCACAAAAATGAACACACAGAATATTCTTGAACTTGGAAGTGGGAACTTCAGCCTTTCAACGGCCATCGACGGTGCGGGGCAACATCCCCGCACTCCTACGCTCAGGAAGGGGGTTCTGGGGTCTGCGGCGCCGCGGGGCACAAGTGGGGCGAAGGGCTGCGAGGGAACGCCGAGGCAGAGGGGTCCCCGCGAGGCGGCTGCGGGCCGCTCCAGAAGGCAGGGGTCCGGGGGCTCTGCGGTCCCTCAGGACCCTCCAGGAGAGGCTCCAGAAAGGCAGCTGGAGGCCCCGGCCGGCCGTGCAGCTCGCTGGGAGGCGCGGGCGCACGTGCTCCGCCGGTCCGGGCGGCGGGGGCGGCTGAACGGGCCCTGGCCGTGGGCGGCGGGCGGCGGGCGGGCGCAGTGCGGCGCCGGGCAGGCGGGAGGTGACCGCGCGGGGCGGTCGCGGCGGCTGGGGCTACTGACGGCACACGGATCCGGAGCGCACTGCGCGGGGCGGGGCGCCGCGCAGGTGAGAGCGGCAGCGGACCCGGATGCGGCGCGGCTGAGGGCGGCCGAGGGCGGGGGGTCGCGGCGGCTAGCTCTTGGAGATCCCGGCCGGAGGCTCCGGCGCCGGTGCTGCGCTTCCTGCCGGCTCGAAGAACGAGCCCGAGCCTGGCCGCCCTCGGGATGCCTTGCTGAGGCTCCGCCGGACGTCCCCAACAGGGGGGGGGGGCGGGGCGGGGCGCGTTCGGGCGCCTCCTGAGGGCGCCTCAGCGGAGAGCGGCGTTGGCGCCGTGGAGTCTACGCTCCACGCGGGCGGCCCAACCCGCCTGCCACTCAGGTGTCTTTTTGCACGGAAGTGAGTTTTAGGAGCGGGAAACCTGTGGTGGGCGTGACTGACGTGTTTTTAAATCATTTTCTATACATTTAAAGCTGTAAAGGCAAAACTTCATGATCCAATTAATATAGCCAAAAATTCAGGCTTGATAGAAACATTTAGAATCCAGGCACTGGGGGTAAAGTCCCCTTATTCCCATCTGTTATTGGAGGAAGGTATGAGAGAGATTGGATACTGCGGTGGGAAGAAATAGAGCCAAATAGGAATGTCTGCTTCTATAGGGAGAATGTATCAGCCATGCGCTCACTTTAAGGCAGCACAGCTTTAAGGGAGAATCTGTGGAAATGATAGATTACCGCAGGAACATGAACTTGGAGTATATCTCCAACTAACAGAGTGGTGGTCTTCCAGCCATGGAACATTAGTCTCCCAGATTCCCTCTGTACCAGTCAGGGAATAAGTCCCAGTATTTATATATATATATATATATATATATATATATATATATATATATATATATATATATATATATATATATATATATATATATATATATATATATATATATTGTGCATAATGCCTTATACCTGGTCCCTTTGGCACCTTGTGATCGCACAGGCTGGTGTGCTTATTCCATGTGGGCTTTTTTGCTTCTGAGCCAGATGGCCGTTTGCTCACCTTCAAGCCTTTAAGACCCCAGACACTATCTCTTTTGATAGCCTCTGGCCTTTACTTCGGGGTCTTCGGTCCCTGCAGAGTGGACACATGCCTGCTGTGCGGGTATGGGACGTGTCGGAGCGCAGCCTGGTGGCGGAGCTTCAGGAGCATAAGTATGGCATGGCATGTGTGGCCTTCTCATCCAGTGCCAAGTACATTGTCTCAGTGGGCTACCAGCATGACATGATCGTCAATGTCTGGGCCTGGAAGGTGAGTGGGCTGCTGGCCTCAGGACAGGCGGGGCCGGGAGGGGAGCCAAGAAACTGCTGACCGGTGGCCTTTACTTCCGCCTGCTGGCCTCAGTCCCTTTCTAGAGAACTCTGAGCAGAAAGGAGCAACTGGGTATCTAGGATGCTGAAGAAGGGGCAGAAGGAGAGGTCAAGTTCACAGCTTGTCTAACCTTCAGTGTGTAAGTTTCTTTTCCCTCAGCTCCTAGAAGCAGAGCCTTGATTTCCCTTGACTTTCTCTCCAGAAAAACATTGTAGTGGCTTCCAACAAGGTGTCCAGTCAGGTGACAGCAGTATCCTTCTCTGAGGACTGCAGGCAACCGGCACATCAAGTTCTGGTACCTCGATGACAGCAAGACCTCAAAGGTGAGGCAGCAAGTAGCCACTAGGGTGGGGTCTGCCCAGATATGTTCCACCTGCGCCCCCTTCTGCATGCTCAAAAGCCCCTTGGAAGTCTCAGCTGGGCCAGGTGCTATGTCAATATGCAAGGGAAGCCTTCTCCCTCCCTCCCCAGGGCCTGCTTTCCAGGGGGTAGCCTGCAGGGTGTGTGGGTGGCACCTGTGGTGGGTCTCCACAGGTGAATGCCACTGTACCCCTGCTGGGCCGCTCCGGGCTGCTGGGGGAACCTGCGGAACAACCTGTTCACTGATGTAGCCTGTGGCCGCGGGAAGAAGACTGACAGCACCTTCTGTATCACATCCTCAGGGCAGCTGTGCGAGTTCAGTGACCCGGAGACTGTTGGACAAGTGGGTGGAGCTGAGTGTAAGTGAATGCTTTGTCGGCACCCTCCCGTCTGTCACCTCCGGGCTCCAGGGCACCTGAGTCTGCATGCACGCTGGGGGAGGCCCCAGGCGGAGGAAGGTGTTTGGGAACCTCTCTGCTTGCTCGCCCTCTCTGTCTCTGCCTCTTCCTCTGCTTTCCTCTTCTGCTCAGCACACAGACAGCATCACAGTAAGTGTGCTGGCCCTGTCCGCTGCCTCTGCTGCCTTTCTCTGGGCCGGCCTTTTCTGGGTGTGTCTTTGCCCAAACCTCAGGTGCCTTATAAGGAAGGCTTGCTGACTCCTTCCCCCTAATTGCACGGGGCTGTGGGCCCTCTGGCCAGCTGCTGTTAGAGGGAGGGGCATTGAGGGGCTCTGCCCAGGGCAGCTGGCCTGCCTTGCGCTTGTCCTTGCCTCTTGGCTCATGGCTGTTGAGGTGTCCGGTGAAGGAGTGGACAGACGCCCTTGCTGACTGTGGCTTCTGTGCTCACAGACCACAGTGGCCCACTGCATCTCGGTGAGCCAGGACTACATCTTCTGCGGCTGTGCTGACGGCACCGTGTGCCTTTTCAACCCCTTCAACCTGCACTTCCTCAGCACGCTGCCCCGGCCCCATGCCCTGGGGACAGACATTGCCAGCATCACAGAGGCCAGGTGAGCGGTGTGGGTGGGCCCCTGAGTCCTGTCAGAGCCCCACTCTGTGCCAGGCCGTCCCTGGCATGCTGCAAGGAGAGGAGGGCACACATAGACCTCTGGGAAGACCCTTGCAGTCAAGCACAGGTGGGTCTTTTAGCATTTGTTGCTCACTGTGGGCAACCGTGGTAATCTGAGTCTGCAGTGTGGTAATTAATGCATTGTCCTGTAAACACCACAGCTAGGACAGACGGGCAGTTCCTTAGGGTTTCTGAGAGAGGCTGGAAACCTGACGGAGCAGGCCTTTCTCCCTCAGGGTGGTCCTGGGTAGCAGCTAAGGTAGGAGGGTCTTATTGTAGCCTCGGGCCTTGGGTTGGGTGATTGCAGGAAGTGAAGTTTTGCTCTGGTTTCAGTGCTGTCAGGAAGCGGGGCAGTTCTGCAGTTGGGTATATTAATTTCTCATTCAGGGAAGGAGTGGGCTAAATCTGCAAATGGCAGGAAATGATATATGACCATGACTGGTTTGCACAGTGCCCTTCCTTTTCCTCTGACGTGAGTCTAGAAGGGCCTGACATCTGCTTGGCTGCATCACGGCCACACACTGTCCCCGCCTGATGTTGGGGGCTATGAAATAGCTTGTGTTCTTTTGCAGAGCCCCATGGCAAGGAATGCCAGGCCAGCCGCTGCGTTCTTTCTCCAGTGACTGCTGGCCACCCTGCTGCTCCTCCCTTTAGTGCCCCTTTTCATTAGCGCTAACTCACCAGTTTGCCCTGTCTGCCCTGGACACCCTGACCCCCTCTTTCCTCAGTCGCCTTTTCGCTGGAGTGGCCAATGCGAAGTATCGGGACACCATCACCTTGACCTTTGATCCTGCAAATCCGTGGCTGTCTTGTGTGTACAATGACCATAGTACTTATGTCTGGGGTGTGAAGGGCCCCAAGAAAGTGGGCAAGGTGTATTCAGCTCTGTATCATTCCTCCTGCGTCTGGAGTGTAGAGGTACGTGGGCCAGGTCTGCTGAGACTGACCGTGTTTCCTGGCCTACCATTAGGAGCTGGGGTTCCTCAAGTGTGGAATTTGTTTCCTCCAGCACCCTTGCTCCCCAAGCTGTGCCCCTGGGTCCCTTCGTATCTGTTAATTGGCTCTGAGGATGGGAGGGGATTTTAGTGCTGACTCATCTCAGACGTTTTTCAGTATGCCCCTGTGCAGTCTTAGCTTGGCCTCTTTGGACATGTTCCTGAACTTGACCAAACCTTAGTTTCTGCAATTGTGAAATGACATACCTGATGCATTTGATTTTTACGAACAGGAGACAATGTAAGTGGGAGATTTAGAATGCCTAGTACTTACTAGGTGCTTGGTTAATGTATATTCCTTTACTTGTTAAAGACAAGAGCTAATCATTATGACTTGCTTGCTATGGGACAAGCCGTTGCCTCCAGGGGACAGGATGGGGGAACTTTAGGCCCCCAAGGACAGAGGTTCAGGAGGGTTTAGCTGAAAAGGGTTGGGGACAAAATTTATTATCTCCAAGGGAAAGATACTAACTTGACAATGAAGAAACGGCAAAACCCACCCTTAGCCAAGTCATTAAGGTTAACATCCCGTGGCAGCAGCATGAATCTGGTGAGAGGGTACACTGAGAGGTTTCAAAATGTTCCCAGAAAATGTTATGACTCTTAAGAACTCCCAATAAAATGTTGAACAACAACAACCAACGTTGATGGAAAGTTTCTTTTAGTTCTGTTTTTCCATGCAGCCTCCTCCTAGCATTGTGTCTGGTATTCTTGACCCAAATGTATAAGGAACTTAGGATAGTCATGAGGAAACATCAGGCAACCTTCATTTGAGGTACACCTGCCAGAGTAACTTATCACACTCTCCCAGGTGTCAGGGTAGGAAAGACAAGCAAAGACTGAAAGCCGTTCTAGACTGGGACAGATGACACCCATGTGCCGTGGGGGCTCCTGGGATCCTGGAGCAGAAGAAGTACATTCGTGGGATAAACAAACAAACTCATTGGCATTGGGTTGATTCCAACTCAGAGCAACCCCCGCTGGTGACATTTAAATAAAGTCTAATAATGTTGTACCAGTGTGACCTCCGTGGTCCTTATCACTGTGTACTGTAGTGCATAAAACATTAATACGAAGGGAGACCAGGTGAGAGAGTTGAATGTGACATATCTTGACTCATTTTTCTAAAGGTTCAACCCAAAAGGTAAAGTAAAACAGCTCTTGATGGAGAGGAAAAGGTGGAAGGGGGTGGGTGATGATTCTTTCCCCCCGCTGCCTGGCACTGAACGGCCTCTCCTCTCTTCTCATTTTGCAGGGTCCACGAATTGCAGTTCCTGAGTGAAATGCTGAAGGTGGAGGCCCATGAGTCAGAGATTCTGTGCCTGGAGTACTCGAAGCCAGACACAGGTACCTGGCCCTGGCCTGGAATGGCCTTGAGTGAGCCCCTCCAGTCTGGCCAGAGCCACTGATACTTGTCCTGCCTCTTGACTATGGGGCTGATCGTTCTTTTGGCTACCAAAAGAGTTAGTGATCCTTCTTGATGTCTCTGAAGGCTTCTTGTTGTTTCTGAAGGCTTTGGGGAGGACTGCATCTCAACTCTGCCCGAGTCCATGGCTCATGTGGCTTAAGGATGTGGGGCTCAGTTTCTCTGGGTGCTCTTTGCTGGGCACTCATGTTGGGCTGCGATCCACAAGCTCAGCAGTTTGAAACTACCAGCCGCTCTGCAGGAGAAAGGTGGGCCTTTCTACTCCTGTAAACAGTTACAGTCTCAGAAGCCCATAGGGGGTATTCACTATGAGTCAGCATTAACTTGATAGCAGCAGATTTGATTTTTGTAAAGTCTTTTTAAAGCCAACCAAAAGCTGAATCAGTGAAGAAGATCTGCTTTAGACATTGTGCTCTTTTAAAGAATAATCTGTCTGTGATCAGATTGACACAGGAACTTGGAAGGTTAGGTGAAAAGTTTAAGGGGCAGTGAGCTTATGTGTGTGATGGAAATTTGGAATTGGAAAAGGACAGTGAGAATGGCTACATAATTTCAGAAATATAATGAATGTTAGCAAATTGTACATGTAGAAATGATCGAATTGGTATATATTTTTGTGTGCATTGTTTTAGATCAGGGAGAAGACTCGAAGTTCAAATATAATTTACAGAGACCCCCCTTGTTAAATCTTGAATGGGACAAAGTCCAGAAAAAACAAATCATCTGGTTGAGGGAGACCGTAAGCATGAGGCCATAATGGGGACTGAAGGATTCACAACAGCTCGGTCACATGGAAAACAAAGGAAGCCCCTTTAAAAGTCAAGTTCCCAGCAGATCAGACCATCACAGTTGGAAATGTGACTACAGAAATGGGGAAGGGACCATGATTGGAGTAAATACATTATTGCAGATTAGAAAAGTTTACAGGACTGGTTCAGGGCCCTCCAACCATCTTGGTCAGGGCATGAACGTGCAACCTCAGTACCCCAATTCCCATCAAGGGCATACTCAGGCAAGTTCTTGAGGGCTAGACTACTCCTCACCAGGCTGGCCAGAGGAGTGGGTGGAAGCAAACAAACTCTGCCTGAGGGCAAAGCATTTTACGTTGCTAGTTCAGAGTCATGGAGCTCTAGTGCCATAGAAGGTTATGGGTTGGGCGGTTAACCACAAGGTTTCACTCTTCAAAACCACCAGCCAGCTCCAGGGAAGAAAGATGAGGCTTTCTACTCCAATAAAAATATATAGTCTGGAGATTAAAAGCCCCAATGTAAGTTAACTGGGTTGATTCCTACTAGAGGGATAATGTGTGTGGGCCAGATGCTTGCAAGGTCCCTCAAGGCAATGCTGCCAGACTGCAGTCTCTGCTCCCTGCTGGTGGAGACAATGGATTGCTTTTCTCTAAAACTTGGAACCATTAGCTTGGTTCCAGTAGGTGGAGTTCACACCCTACTGATAATGGTTCATATGGAGATCCAGAAAACAGGTCAAAGTTAAGCTGCCATTCTAAATGTAGGATCCGCCCATTTTGTCACCTGTATACCCCCAATCCCTCCTCTTCCTATTGCATGTATGCCCCTAGACCACCCCTTCTCACCGCTGTATAACATAGTCCAAGTCCTTCCTGTGATGTATGTCTTTACCCTCCCGTTTCCAATTCCCCTTGTCCTCCTTCCCTTCCCCCTCTCTCCATGTGGACCACCAAGTGGGGCTGAGGTGAGCAATGCTACCATGATATGTGTGTGACTGCATTATTGTAATATCTCTTCTATCTCTCATGCTCCCAATGACTTTAATATTTATATCTCAACCCTTTATGTTTCCAGGGCTTTCAATGACATTAGGCATCTTTTCAATGTTTATGAATCATGCTTATGAACCTCTCTTCTGTTAGTTGTCTGTGTGTATGCATTGCCTGTATTAAAAACATATAGAACCGAGCAATTTGTCTGGAAAAATAATTTATAGGAACTTTATGTTAGATTGCCATGCGTTTTGCATAGCCAATTGTTCTTTTAAAACACTTTTCTTGTCATTGTGATACCATGCTAAAAGGTAAAAACATCTGTATATAGTCAAATAGCTTTATCTTTCCTTTAAAGACATGAACCTTCGTGTCTTGCTTAAAGTTTCCACCTCACTAAAGCTAAATTGCTACTCTCGAAAATAAATCCCTCTAAGTTTTTAATGCTTTGAATATTTTATCGCTCTAATCCTCCTGGAGTTTATTTTTGAATGTAGTATGCTCCTTCCTTTGATTTCTTGTAAATTCAGCCAATTCAACCACTCATTAACCAAAGTATTCCTTTACCACTGGATTGTTTTGCCACCTTTGCTTTGCATAGCATATAGTTCTAAATTATATCCCAGACTACTGAATTATTTGCCAGAGTGGCTTTACTAATTGTACACTGGCATCACAACACGCGGGAGCTTCGGAAAGATCGTGGGAGAAAGGAATGAAAAGAGAAGATAATTTCCCATGAATTTTTGAAGCTTCCTCGTACAGGTGCTTTACAGTAAGTCGACATTAGGGTTTATAATCAATAAAAAATTCAACTGTGATCCAAGAATGAGGGGCGTGACATTTCCTGGTTGAGACAAAAGCGAACAGGCGAGCAGAATACGAAAAGAATTGGTTAACCGATGAAACTGCAGCCAAGTGTTAGCTGTTATCACAAAAATGAACACACAGAATATTCTTGAACTTGGAAGTGGGAACTTCAGCCTTTCAACGGCCATCGACGGTGCGGGGCAACATCCCCGCACTCCTACGCTCAGGAAGGGGGTTCTGGGGTCTGCGGCGCCGCGGGGCACAAGTGGGGCGAAGGGCTGCGAGGGAACGCCGAGGCAGAGGGGTCCCCGCGAGGCGGCTGCGGGCCGCTCCAGAAGGCAGGGGTCCGGGGGCTCTGCGGTCCCTCAGGACCCTCCAGGAGAGGCTCCAGAAAGGCAGCTGGAGGCCCCGGCCGGCCGTGCAGCTCGCTGGGAGGCGCGGGCGCACGTGCTCCGCCGGTCCGGGCGGCGGGGGCGGCTGAACGGGCCCTGGCCGTGGGCGGCGGGCGGCGGGCGGGCGCAGTGCGGCGCCGGGCAGGCGGGAGGTGACCGCGCGGGGCGGTCGCGGCGGCTGGGGCTACTGACGGCACACGGATCCGGAGCGCACTGCGCGGGGCGGGGCGCCGCGCAGGTGAGAGCGGCAGCGGACCCGGATGCGGCGCGGCTGAGGGCGGCCGAGGGCGGGGGGTCGCGGCGGCTAGCTCTTGGAGATCCCGGCCGGAGGCTCCGGCGCCGGTGCTGCGCTTCCTGCCGGCTCGAAGAACGAGCCCGAGCCTGGCCGCCCTCGGGATGCCTTGCTGAGGCTCCGCCGGACGTCCCCAACAGGGGGGGGGGGCGGGGCGGGGCGCGTTCGGGCGCCTCCTGAGGGCGCCTCAGCGGAGAGCGGCGTTGGCGCCGTGGAGTCTACGCTCCACGCGGGCGGCCCAACCCGCCTGCCACTCAGGTGTCTTTTTGCACGGAAGTGAGTTTTAGGAGCGGGAAACCTGTGGTGGGCGTGACTGACGTGTTTTTAAATCATTTTCTATACATTTAAAGCTGTAAAGGCAAAACTTCATGATCCAATTAATATAGCCAAAAATTCAGGCTTGATAGAAACATTTAGAATCCAGGCACTGGGGGTAAAGTCCCCTTATTCCCATCTGTTATTGGAGGAAGGTATGAGAGAGATTGGATACTGCGGTGGGAAGAAATAGAGCCAAATAGGAATGTCTGCTTCTATAGGGAGAATGTATCAGCCATGCGCTCACTTTAAGGCAGCACAGCTTTAAGGGAGAATCTGTGGAAATGATAGATTACCGCAGGAACATGAACTTGGAGTATATCTCCAACTAACAGAGTGGTGGTCTTCCAGCCATGGAACATTAGTCTCCCAGATTCCCTCTGTACCAGTCAGGGAATAAGTCCCAGTATTAATATATATATATATATATATATATATATATATATATATATATATATATATATATATATATATATATGTGCATAATGCCTTATACCTGGTCCCTTTGGCACCTTGTGATCGCACAGGCTGGTGTGCTTATTCCATGTGGGCTTTTTTGCTTCTGAGCCAGATGGCCGTTTGCTCACCTTCAAGCCTTTAAGACCCCAGACACTATCTCTTTTGATAGCCTCTGGCCTTTACTTCGGGGTCTTCGGTCCCTGCAGAGTGGACACATGCCTGCTGTGCGGGTATGGGACGTGTCGGAGCGCAGCCTGGTGGCGGAGCTTCAGGAGCATAAGTATGGCATGGCATGTGTGGCCTTCTCATCCAGTGCCAAGTACATTGTCTCAGTGGGCTACCAGCATGACATGATCGTCAATGTCTGGGCCTGGAAGGTGAGTGGGCTGCTGGCCTCAGGACAGGCGGGGCCGGGAGGGGAGCCAAGAAACTGCTGACCGGTGGCCTTTACTTCCGCCTGCTGGCCTCAGTCCCTTTCTAGAGAACTCTGAGCAGAAAGGAGCAACTGGGTATCTAGGATGCTGAAGAAGGGGCAGAAGGAGAGGTCAAGTTCACAGCTTGTCTAACCTTCAGTGTGTAAGTTTCTTTTCCCTCAGCTCCTAGAAGCAGAGCCTTGATTTCCCTTGACTTTCTCTCCAGAAAAACATTGTAGTGGCTTCCAACAAGGTGTCCAGTCAGGTGACAGCAGTATCCTTCTCTGAGGACTGCAGGCAACCGGCACATCAAGTTCTGGTACCTCGATGACAGCAAGACCTCAAAGGTGAGGCAGCAAGTAGCCACTAGGGTGGGGTCTGCCCAGATATGTTCCACCTGCGCCCCCTTCTGCATGCTCAAAAGCCCCTTGGAAGTCTCAGCTGGGCCAGGTGCTATGTCAATATGCAAGGGAAGCCTTCTCCCTCCCTCCCCAGGGCCTGCTTTCCAGGGGGTAGCCTGCAGGGTGTGTGGGTGGCACCTGTGGTGGGTCTCCACAGGTGAATGCCACTGTACCCCTGCTGGGCCGCTCCGGGCTGCTGGGGGAACCTGCGGAACAACCTGTTCACTGATGTAGCCTGTGGCCGCGGGAAGAAGACTGACAGCACCTTCTGTATCACATCCTCAGGGCAGCTGTGCGAGTTCAGTGACCCGGAGACTGTTGGACAAGTGGGTGGAGCTGAGTGTAAGTGAATGCTTTGTCGGCACCCTCCCGTCTGTCACCTCCGGGCTCCAGGGCACCTGAGTCTGCATGCACGCTGGGGGAGGCCCCAGGCGGAGGAAGGTGTTTGGGAACCTCTCTGCTTGCTCGCCCTCTCTGTCTCTGCCTCTTCCTCTGCTTTCCTCTTCTGCTCAGCACACAGACAGCATCACAGTAAGTGTGCTGGCCCTGTCCGCTGCCTCTGCTGCCTTTCTCTGGGCCGGCCTTTTCTGGGTGTGTCTTTGCCCAAACCTCAGGTGCCTTATAAGGAAGGCTTGCTGACTCCTTCCCCCTAATTGCACGGGGCTGTGGGCCCTCTGGCCAGCTGCTGTTAGAGGGAGGGGCATTGAGGGGCTCTGCCCAGGGCAGCTGGCCTGCCTTGCGCTTGTCCTTGCCTCTTGGCTCATGGCTGTTGAGGTGTCCGGTGAAGGAGTGGACAGACGCCCTTGCTGACTGTGGCTTCTGTGCTCACAGACCACAGTGGCCCACTGCATCTCGGTGAGCCAGGACTACATCTTCTGCGGCTGTGCTGACGGCACCGTGTGCCTTTTCAACCCCTTCAACCTGCACTTCCTCAGCACGCTGCCCCGGCCCCATGCCCTGGGGACAGACATTGCCAGCATCACAGAGGCCAGGTGAGCGGTGTGGGTGGGCCCCTGAGTCCTGTCAGAGCCCCACTCTGTGCCAGGCCGTCCCTGGCATGCTGCAAGGAGAGGAGGGCACACATAGACCTCTGGGAAGACCCTTGCAGTCAAGCACAGGTGGGTCTTTTAGCATTTGTTGCTCACTGTGGGCAACCGTGGTAATCTGAGTCTGCAGTGTGGTAATTAATGCATTGTCCTGTAAACACCACAGCTAGGACAGACGGGCAGTTCCTTAGGGTTTCTGAGAGAGGCTGGAAACCTGACGGAGCAGGCCTTTCTCCCTCAGGGTGGTCCTGGGTAGCAGCTAAGGTAGGAGGGTCTTATTGTAGCCTCGGGCCTTGGGTTGGGTGATTGCAGGAAGTGAAGTTTTGCTCTGGTTTCAGTGCTGTCAGGAAGCGGGGCAGTTCTGCAGTTGGGTATATTAATTTCTCATTCAGGGAAGGAGTGGGCTAAATCTGCAAATGGCAGGAAATGATATATGACCATGACTGGTTTGCACAGTGCCCTTCCTTTTCCTCTGACGTGAGTCTAGAAGGGCCTGACATCTGCTTGGCTGCATCACGGCCACACACTGTCCCCGCCTGATGTTGGGGGCTATGAAATAGCTTGTGTTCTTTTGCAGAGCCCCATGGCAAGGAATGCCAGGCCAGCCGCTGCGTTCTTTCTCCAGTGACTGCTGGCCACCCTGCTGCTCCTCCCTTTAGTGCCCCTTTTCATTAGCGCTAACTCACCAGTTTGCCCTGTCTGCCCTGGACACCCTGACCCCCTCTTTCCTCAGTCGCCTTTTCGCTGGAGTGGCCAATGCGAAGTATCGGGACACCATCACCTTGACCTTTGATCCTGCAAATCCGTGGCTGTCTTGTGTGTACAATGACCATAGTACTTATGTCTGGGGTGTGAAGGGCCCCAAGAAAGTGGGCAAGGTGTATTCAGCTCTGTATCATTCCTCCTGCGTCTGGAGTGTAGAGGTACGTGGGCCAGGTCTGCTGAGACTGACCGTGTTTCCTGGCCTACCATTAGGAGCTGGGGTTCCTCAAGTGTGGAATTTGTTTCCTCCAGCACCCTTGCTCCCCAAGCTGTGCCCCTGGGTCCCTTCGTATCTGTTAATTGGCTCTGAGGATGGGAGGGGATTTTAGTGCTGACTCATCTCAGACGTTTTTCAGTATGCCCCTGTGCAGTCTTAGCTTGGCCTCTTTGGACATGTTCCTGAACTTGACCAAACCTTAGTTTCTGCAATTGTGAAATGACATACCTGATGCATTTGATTTTTACGAACAGGAGACAATGTAAGTGGGAGATTTAGAATGCCTAGTACTTACTAGGTGCTTGGTTAATGTATATTCCTTTACTTGTTAAAGACAAGAGCTAATCATTATGACTTGCTTGCTATGGGACAAGCCGTTGCCTCCAGGGGACAGGATGGGGGAACTTTAGGCCCCCAAGGACAGAGGTTCAGGAGGGTTTAGCTGAAAAGGGTTGGGGACAAAATTTATTATCTCCAAGGGAAAGATACTAACTTGACAATGAAGAAACGGCAAAACCCACCCTTAGCCAAGTCATTAAGGTTAACATCCCGTGGCAGCAGCATGAATCTGGTGAGAGGGTACACTGAGAGGTTTCAAAATGTTCCCAGAAAATGTTATGACTCTTAAGAACTCCCAATAAAATGTTGAACAACAACAACCAACGTTGATGGAAAGTTTCTTTTAGTTCTGTTTTTCCATGCAGCCTCCTCCTAGCATTGTGTCTGGTATTCTTGACCCAAATGTATAAGGAACTTAGGATAGTCATGAGGAAACATCAGGCAACCTTCATTTGAGGTACACCTGCCAGAGTAACTTATCACACTCTCCCAGGTGTCAGGGTAGGAAAGACAAGCAAAGACTGAAAGCCGTTCTAGACTGGGACAGATGACACCCATGTGCCGTGGGGGCTCCTGGGATCCTGGAGCAGAAGAAGTACATTCGTGGGATAAACAAACAAACTCATTGGCATTGGGTTGATTCCAACTCAGAGCAACCCCCGCTGGTGACATTTAAATAAAGTCTAATAATGTTGTACCAGTGTGACCTCCGTGGTCCTTATCACTGTGTACTGTAGTGCATAAAACATTAATACGAAGGGAGACCAGGTGAGAGAGTTGAATGTGACATATCTTGACTCATTTTTCTAAAGGTTCAACCCAAAAGGTAAAGTAAAACAGCTCTTGATGGAGAGGAAAAGGTGGAAGGGGGTGGGTGATGATTCTTTCCCCCCGCTGCCTGGCACTGAACGGCCTCTCCTCTCTTCTCATTTTGCAGGGTCCACGAATTGCAGTTCCTGAGTGAAATGCTGAAGGTGGAGGCCCATGAGTCAGAGATTCTGTGCCTGGAGTACTCGAAGCCAGACACAGGTACCTGGCCCTGGCCTGGAATGGCCTTGAGTGAGCCCCTCCAGTCTGGCCAGAGCCACTGATACTTGTCCTGCCTCTTGACTATGGGGCTGATCGTTCTTTTGGCTACCAAAAGAGTTAGTGATCCTTCTTGATGTCTCTGAAGGCTTCTTGTTGTTTCTGAAGGCTTTGGGGAGGACTGCATCTCAACTCTGCCCGACTCCATGGCTCATGTGGCTTAAGGATGTGGGGCTCAGTTTCTCTGGGTGCTCTTTGCTGGGCACTCATGTTGGGCTGCGATCCACAAGCTCAGCAGTTTGAAACTACCAGCCGCTCTGCAGGAGAAAGGTGGGCCTTTCTACTCCTGTAAACAGTTACAGTCTCAGAAGCCCATAGGGGGTATTCACTATGAGTCAGCATTAACTTGATAGCAGCAGATTTGATTTTTGTAAAGTCTTTTTAAAGCCAACCAAAAGCTGAATCAGTGAAGAAGATCTGCTTTAGACATTGTGCTCTTTTAAAGAATAATCTGTCTGTGATCAGATTGACACAGGAACTTGGAAGGTTAGGTGAAAAGTTTAAGGGGCAGTGAGCTTATGTGTGTGATGGAAATTTGGAATTGGAAAAGGACAGTGAGAATGGCTACATAATTTCAGAAATATAATGAATGTTAGCAAATTGTACATGTAGAAATGATCGAATTGGTATATATTTTTGTGTGCATTGTTTTAGATCAGGGAGAAGACTCGAAGTTCAAATATAATTTACAGAGACCCCCCTTGTTAAATCTTGAATGGGACAAAGTCCAGAAAAAACAAATCATCTGGTTGAGGGAGACCGTAAGCATGAGGCCATAATGGGGACTGAAGGATTCACAACAGCTCGGTCACATGGAAAACAAAGGAAGCCCCTTTAAAAGTCAAGTTCCCAGCAGATCAGACCATCACAGTTGGAAATGTGACTACAGAAATGGGAAAGGGACCATGATTGGAGTAAATACATTATTGCAGATTAGAAAAGTTTACAGGACTGGTTCAGGGCCCTCCAACCATCTTGGTCAGGGCATGAACGTGCAACCTCAGTACCCCAATTCCCATCAAGGGCATACTCAGGCAAGTTCTTGAGGGCTAGACTACTCCTCACCAGGCTGGCCAGAGGAGTGGGTGGAAGCAAACAAACTCTGCCTGAGGGCAAAGCATTTTACGTTGCTAGTTCAGAGTCATGGAGCTCTAGTGCCATAGAAGGTTATGGGTTGGGCGGTTAACCACAAGGTTTCACTCTTCAAAACCACCAGCCAGCTCCAGGGAAGAAAGATGAGGCTTTCTACTCCAATAAAAATATATAGTCTGGAGATTAAAAGCCCCAATGTAAGTTAACTGGGTTGATTCCTACTAGAGGGATAATGTGTGTGGGCCAGATGCTTGCAAGGTCCCTCAAGGCAATGCTGCCAGACTGCAGTCTCTGCTCCCTGCTGGTGGAGACAATGGATTGCTTTTCTCTAAAACTTGGAACCATTAGCTTGGTTCCAGTAGGTGGAGTTCACACCCTACTGATAATGGTTCATATGGAGATCCAGAAAACAGGTCAAAGTTAAGCTGCCATTCTAAATGTAGGATCCGCCCATTTTGTCACCTGTATACCCTAGACCACCCCTTCTCACCGCTGTATAACATAGTCCAAGTCCTTCCTGTGATGTATGTCTTTACCCTCCCGTTTCCAATTCCCCTTGTCCTCCTTCCCTTCCCCCTCTCTCCATGTGGACCACCAAGTGGGGCTGAGGTGAGCAATGCTACCATGATATGTGTGTGACTGCATTATTGTAATATCTCTTCTATCTCTCATGCTCCCAATGACTTTAATATTTATATCTCAACCCTTTATGTTTCCAGGGCTTTCAATGACATTAGGCATCTTTTCAATGTTTATGAATCATGCTTATGAACCTCTCTTCTGTTAGTTGTCTGTGTGTATGCATTGCCTGTATTAAAAACATATAGAACCGAGCAATTTGTCTGGAAAAATAATTTATAGGAACTTTATGTTAGATTGCCATGCGTTTTGCATAGCCAATTGTTCTTTTAAAACACTTTTCTTGTCATTGTGATACCATGCTAAAAGGTAAAAACATCTGTATATAGTCAAATAGCTTTATCTTTCCTTTAAAGACATGAACCTTCGTGTCTTGCTTAAAGTTTCCACCTCACTAAAGCTAAATTGCTACTCTCGAAAATAAATCCCTCTAAGTTTTTAATGCTTTGAATATTTTATCGCTCTAATCCTCCTGGAGTTTATTTTTGAATGTAGTATGCTCCTTCCTTTGATTTCTTGTAAATTCAGCCAATTCAACCACTCATTAACCAAAGTATTCCTTTACCACTGGATTGTTTTGCCACCTTTGCTTTGCATAGCATATAGTTCTAAATTATATCCCAGACTACTGAATTATTTGCCAGAGTGGCTTTACTAATTGTACACTGGCATCACAACACGCGGGAGCTTCGGAAAGATCGTGGGAGAAAGGAATGAAAAGAGAAGATAATTTCCCATGAATTTTTGAAGCTTCCTCGTACAGGTGCTTTACAGTAAGTCGACATTAGGGTTTATAATCAATAAAAAATTCAACTGTGATCCAAGAATGAGGGGCGTGACATTTCCTGGTTGAGACAAAAGCGAACAGGCGAGCAGAATACGAAAAGAATTGGTTAACCGATGAAACTGCAGCCAAGTGTTAGCTGTTATCACAAAAATGAACACACAGAATATTCTTGAACTTGGAAGTGGGAACTTCAGCCTTTCAACGGCCATCGACGGTGCGGGGCAACATCCCCGCACTCCTACGCTCAGGAAGGGGGTTCTGGGGTCTGCGGCGCCGCGGGGCACAAGTGGGGCGAAGGGCTGCGAGGGAACGCCGAGGCAGAGGGGTCCCCGCGAGGCGGCTGCGGGCCGCTCCAGAAGGCAGGGGTCCGGGGGCTCTGCGGTCCCTCAGGACCCTCCAGGAGAGGCTCCAGAAAGGCAGCTGGAGGCCCCGGCCGGCCGTGCAGCTCGCTGGGAGGCGCGGGCGCACGTGCTCCGCCGGTCCGGGCGGCGGGGGCGGCTGAACGGGCCCTGGCCGTGGGCGGCGGGCGGCGGGCGGGCGCAGTGCGGCGCCGGGCAGGCGGGAGGTGACCGCGCGGGGCGGTCGCGGCGGCTGGGGCTACTGACGGCACACGGATCCGGAGCGCACTGCGCGGGGCGGGGCGCCGCGCAGGTGAGAGCGGCAGCGGACCCGGATGCGGCGCGGCTGAGGGCGGCCGAGGGCGGGGGGTCGCGGCGGCTAGCTCTTGGAGATCCCGGCCGGAGGCTCCGGCGCCGGTGCTGCGCTTCCTGCCGGCTCGAAGAACGAGCCCGAGCCTGGCCGCCCTCGGGATGCCTTGCTGAGGCTCCGCCGGACGTCCCCAACAGGGGGGGGGGGCGGGGCGGGGCGCGTTCGGGCGCCTCCTGAGGGCGCCTCAGCGGAGAGCGGCGTTGGCGCCGTGGAGTCTACGCTCCACGCGGGCGGCCCAACCCGCCTGCCACTCAGGTGTCTTTTTGCACGGAAGTGAGTTTTAGGAGCGGGAAACCTGTGGTGGGCGTGACTGACGTGTTTTTAAATCATTTTCTATACATTTAAAGCTGTAAAGGCAAAACTTCATGATCCAATTAATATAGCCAAAAATTCAGGCTTGATAGAAACATTTAGAATCCAGGCACTGGGGGTAAAGTCCCCTTATTCCCATCTGTTATTGGAGGAAGGTATGAGAGAGATTGGATACTGCGGTGGGAAGAAATAGAGCCAAATAGGAATGTCTGCTTCTATAGGGAGAATGTATCAGCCATGCGCTCACTTTAAGGCAGCACAGCTTTAAGGGAGAATCTGTGGAAATGATAGATTACCGCAGGAACATGAACTTGGAGTATATCTCCAACTAACAGAGTGGTGGTCTTCCAGCCATGGAACATTAGTCTCCCAGATTCCCTCTGTACCAGTCAGGGAATAAGTCCCAGTATTTATATATATATATATATATATATATATATATATATATATATATATATATATATATATATATATATATATATATATATGTGCATAATGCCTTATACCTGGTCCCTTTGGCACCTTGTGATCGCACAGGCTGGTGTGCTTATTCCATGTGGGCTTTTTTGCTTCTGAGCCAGATGGCCGTTTGCTCACCTTCAAGCCTTTAAGACCCCAGACACTATCTCTTTTGATAGCCTCTGGCCTTTACTTCGGGGTCTTCGGTCCCTGCAGAGTGGACACATGCCTGCTGTGCGGGTATGGGACGTGTCGGAGCGCAGCCTGGTGGCGGAGCTTCAGGAGCATAAGTATGGCATGGCATGTGTGGCCTTCTCATCCAGTGCCAAGTACATTGTCTCAGTGGGCTACCAGCATGACATGATCGTCAATGTCTGGGCCTGGAAGGTGAGTGGGCTGCTGGCCTCAGGACAGGCGGGGCCGGGAGGGGAGCCAAGAAACTGCTGACCGGTGGCCTTTACTTCCGCCTGCTGGCCTCAGTCCCTTTCTAGAGAACTCTGAGCAGAAAGGAGCAACTGGGTATCTAGGATGCTGAAGAAGGGGCAGAAGGAGAGGTCAAGTTCACAGCTTGTCTAACCTTCAGTGTGTAAGTTTCTTTTCCCTCAGCTCCTAGAAGCAGAGCCTTGATTTCCCTTGACTTTCTCTCCAGAAAAACATTGTAGTGGCTTCCAACAAGGTGTCCAGTCAGGTGACAGCAGTATCCTTCTCTGAGGACTGCAGGCAACCGGCACATCAAGTTCTGGTACCTCGATGACAGCAAGACCTCAAAGGTGAGGCAGCAAGTAGCCACTAGGGTGGGGTCTGCCCAGATATGTTCCACCTGCGCCCCCTTCTGCATGCTCAAAAGCCCCTTGGAAGTCTCAGCTGGGCCAGGTGCTATGTCAATATGCAAGGGAAGCCTTCTCCCTCCCTCCCCAGGGCCTGCTTTCCAGGGGGTAGCCTGCAGGGTGTGTGGGTGGCACCTGTGGTGGGTCTCCACAGGTGAATGCCACTGTACCCCTGCTGGGCCGCTCCGGGCTGCTGGGGGAACCTGCGGAACAACCTGTTCACTGATGTAGCCTGTGGCCGCGGGAAGAAGACTGACAGCACCTTCTGTATCACATCCTCAGGGCAGCTGTGCGAGTTCAGTGACCCGGAGACTGTTGGACAAGTGGGTGGAGCTGAGTGTAAGTGAATGCTTTGTCGGCACCCTCCCGTCTGTCACCTCCGGGCTCCAGGGCACCTGAGTCTGCATGCACGCTGGGGGAGGCCCCAGGCGGAGGAAGGTGTTTGGGAACCTCTCTGCTTGCTCGCCCTCTCTGTCTCTGCCTCTTCCTCTGCTTTCCTCTTCTGCTCAGCACACAGACAGCATCACAGTAAGTGTGCTGGCCCTGTCCGCTGCCTCTGCTGCCTTTCTCTGGGCCGGCCTTTTCTGGGTGTGTCTTTGCCCAAACCTCAGGTGCCTTATAAGGAAGGCTTGCTGACTCCTTCCCCCTAATTGCACGGGGCTGTGGGCCCTCTGGCCAGCTGCTGTTAGAGGGAGGGGCATTGAGGGGCTCTGCCCAGGGCAGCTGGCCTGCCTTGCGCTTGTCCTTGCCTCTTGGCTCATGGCTGTTGAGGTGTCCGGTGAAGGAGTGGACAGACGCCCTTGCTGACTGTGGCTTCTGTGCTCACAGACCACAGTGGCCCACTGCATCTCG
Source organism: Tenrec ecaudatus (assembly GCF_050624435.1). Lineage (NCBI taxonomy): Eukaryota > Metazoa > Chordata > Mammalia > Afrosoricida > Tenrecidae > Tenrec > Tenrec ecaudatus. The sequence continues at coordinate 347,797 of NW_027459022.1, forward strand.
GTGAGCCAGGACTACATCTTCTGCGGCTGTGCTGACGGCACCGTGTGCCTTTTCAACCCCTTCAACCTGCACTTCCTCAGCACGCTGCCCCGGCCCCATGCCCTGGGGACAGACATTGCCAGCATCACAGAGGCCAGGTGAGCGGTGTGGGTGGGCCCCTGAGTCCTGTCAGAGCCCCACTCTGTGCCAGGCCGTCCCTGGCATGCTGCAAGGAGAGGAGGGCACACATAGACCTCTGGGAAGACCCTTGCAGTCAAGCACAGGTGGGTCTTTTAGCATTTGTTGCTCACTGTGGGCAACCGTGGTAATCTGAGTCTGCAGTGTGGTAATTAATGCATTGTCCTGTAAACACCACAGCTAGGACAGACGGGCAGTTCCTTAGGGTTTCTGAGAGAGGCTGGAAACCTGACGGAGCAGGCCTTTCTCCCTCAGGGTGGTCCTGGGTAGCAGCTAAGGTAGGAGGGTCTTATTGTAGCCTCGGGCCTTGGGTTGGGTGATTGCAGGAAGTGAAGTTTTGCTCTGGTTTCAGTGCTGTCAGGAAGCGGGGCAGTTCTGCAGTTGGGTATATTAATTTCTCATTCAGGGAAGGAGTGGGCTAAATCTGCAAATGGCAGGAAATGATATATGACCATGACTGGTTTGCACAGTGCCCTTCCTTTTCCTCTGACGTGAGTCTAGAAGGGCCTGACATCTGCTTGGCTGCATCACGGCCACACACTGTCCCCGCCTGATGTTGGGGGCTATGAAATAGCTTGTGTTCTTTTGCAGAGCCCCATGGCAAGGAATGCCAGGCCAGCCGCTGCGTTCTTTCTCCAGTGACTGCTGGCCACCCTGCTGCTCCTCCCTTTAGTGCCCCTTTTCATTAGCGCTAACTCACCAGTTTGCCCTGTCTGCCCTGGACACCCTGACCCCCTCTTTCCTCAGTCGCCTTTTCGCTGGAGTGGCCAATGCGAAGTATCGGGACACCATCACCTTGACCTTTGATCCTGCAAATCCGTGGCTGTCTTGTGTGTACAATGACCATAGTACTTATGTCTGGGGTGTGAAGGGCCCCAAGAAAGTGGGCAAGGTGTATTCAGCTCTGTATCATTCCTCCTGCGTCTGGAGTGTAGAGGTACGTGGGCCAGGTCTGCTGAGACTGACCGTGTTTCCTGGCCTACCATTAGGAGCTGGGGTTCCTCAAGTGTGGAATTTGTTTCCTCCAGCACCCTTGCTCCCCAAGCTGTGCCCCTGGGTCCCTTCGTATCTGTTAATTGGCTCTGAGGATGGGAGGGGATTTTAGTGCTGACTCATCTCAGACGTTTTTCAGTATGCCCCTGTGCAGTCTTAGCTTGGCCTCTTTGGACATGTTCCTGAACTTGACCAAACCTTAGTTTCTGCAATTGTGAAATGACATACCTGATGCATTTGATTTTTACGAACAGGAGACAATGTAAGTGGGAGATTTAGAATGCCTAGTACTTACTAGGTGCTTGGTTAATGTATATTCCTTTACTTGTTAAAGACAAGAGCTAATCATTATGACTTGCTTGCTATGGGACAAGCCGTTGCCTCCAGGGGACAGGATGGGGGAACTTTAGGCCCCCAAGGACAGAGGTTCAGGAGGGTTTAGCTGAAAAGGGTTGGGGACAAAATTTATTATCTCCAAGGGAAAGATACTAACTTGACAATGAAGAAACGGCAAAACCCACCCTTAGCCAAGTCATTAAGGTTAACATCCCGTGGCAGCAGCATGAATCTGGTGAGAGGGTACACTGAGAGGTTTCAAAATGTTCCCAGAAAATGTTATGACTCTTAAGAACTCCCAATAAAATGTTGAACAACAACAACCAACGTTGATGGAAAGTTTCTTTTAGTTCTGTTTTTCCATGCAGCCTCCTCCTAGCATTGTGTCTGGTATTCTTGACCCAAATGTATAAGGAACTTAGGATAGTCATGAGGAAACATCAGGCAACCTTCATTTGAGGTACACCTGCCAGAGTAACTTATCACACTCTCCCAGGTGTCAGGGTAGGAAAGACAAGCAAAGACTGAAAGCCGTTCTAGACTGGGACAGATGACACCCATGTGCCGTGGGGGCTCCTGGGATCCTGGAGCAGAAGAAGTACATTCGTGGGATAAACAAACAAACTCATTGGCATTGGGTTGATTCCAACTCAGAGCAACCCCCGCTGGTGACATTTAAATAAAGTCTAATAATGTTGTACCAGTGTGACCTCCGTGGTCCTTATCACTGTGTACTGTAGTGCATAAAACATTAATACGAAGGGAGACCAGGTGAGAGAGTTGAATGTGACATATCTTGACTCATTTTTCTAAAGGTTCAACCCAAAAGGTAAAGTAAAACAGCTCTTGATGGAGAGGAAAAGGTGGAAGGGGGTGGGTGATGATTCTTTCCCCCCGCTGCCTGGCACTGAACGGCCTCTCCTCTCTTCTCATTTTGCAGGGTCCACGAATTGCAGTTCCTGAGTGAAATGCTGAAGGTGGAGGCCCATGAGTCAGAGATTCTGTGCCTGGAGTACTCGAAGCCAGACACAGGTACCTGGCCCTGGCCTGGAATGGCCTTGAGTGAGCCCCTCCAGTCTGGCCAGAGCCACTGATACTTGTCCTGCCTCTTGACTATGGGGCTGATCGTTCTTTTGGCTACCAAAAGAGTTAGTGATCCTTCTTGATGTCTCTGAAGGCTTCTTGTTGTTTCTGAAGGCTTTGGGGAGGACTGCATCTCAACTCTGCCCGACTCCATGGCTCATGTGGCTTAAGGATGTGGGGCTCAGTTTCTCTGGGTGCTCTTTGCTGGGCACTCATGTTGGGCTGCGATCCACAAGCTCAGCAGTTTGAAACTACCAGCCGCTCTGCAGGAGAAAGGTGGGCCTTTCTACTCCTGTAAACAGTTACAGTCTCAGAAGCCCATAGGGGGTATTCACTATGAGTCAGCATTAACTTGATAGCAGCAGATTTGATTTTTGTAAAGTCTTTTTAAAGCCAACCAAAAGCTGAATCAGTGAAGAAGATCTGCTTTAGACATTGTGCTCTTTTAAAGAATAATCTGTCTGTGATCAGATTGACACAGGAACTTGGAAGGTTAGGTGAAAAGTTTAAGGGGCAGTGAGCTTATGTGTGTGATGGAAATTTGGAATTGGAAAAGGACAGTGAGAATGGCTACATAATTTCAGAAATATAATGAATGTTAGCAAATTGTACATGTAGAAATGATCGAATTGGTATATATTTTTGTGTGCATTGTTTTAGATCAGGGAGAAGACTCGAAGTTCAAATATAATTTACAGAGACCCCCCTTGTTAAATCTTGAATGGGACAAAGTCCAGAAAAAACAAATCATCTGGTTGAGGGAGACCGTAAGCATGAGGCCATAATGGGGACTGAAGGATTCACAACAGCTCGGTCACATGGAAAACAAAGGAAGCCCCTTTAAAAGTCAAGTTCCCAGCAGATCAGACCATCACAGTTGGAAATGTGACTACAGAAATGGGGAAGGGACCATGATTGGAGTAAATACATTATTGCAGATTAGAAAAGTTTACAGGACTGGTTCAGGGCCCTCCAACCATCTTGGTCAGGGCATGAACGTGCAACCTCAGTACCCCAATTCCCATCAAGGGCATACTCAGGCAAGTTCTTGAGGGCTAGACTACTCCTCACCAGGCTGGCCAGAGGAGTGGGTGGAAGCAAACAAACTCTGCCTGAGGGCAAAGCATTTTACGTTGCTAGTTCAGAGTCATGGAGCTCTAGTGCCATAGAAGGTTATGGGTTGGGCGGTTAACCACAAGGTTTCACTCTTCAAAACCACCAGCCAGCTCCAGGGAAGAAAGATGAGGCTTTCTACTCCAATAAAAATATATAGTCTGGAGATTAAAAGCCCCAATGTAAGTTAACTGGGTTGATTCCTACTAGAGGGATAATGTGTGTGGGCCAGATGCTTGCAAGGTCCCTCAAGGCAATGCTGCCAGACTGCAGTCTCTGCTCCCTGCTGGTGGAGACAATGGATTGCTTTTCTCTAAAACTTGGAACCATTAGCTTGGTTCCAGTAGGTGGAGTTCACACCCTACTGATAATGGTTCATATGGAGATCCAGAAAACAGGTCAAAGTTAAGCTGCCATTCTAAATGTAGGATCCGCCCATTTTGTCACCTGTATACCCCCAATCCCTCCTCTTCCTATTGCATGTATGCCCCTAGACCACCCCTTCTCACCGCTGTATAACATAGTCCAAGTCCTTCCTGTGATGTATGTCTTTACCCTCCCGTTTCCAATTCCCCTTGTCCTCCTTCCCTTCCCCCTCTCTCCATGTGGACCACCAAGTGGGGCTGAGGTGAGCAATGCTACCATGATATGTGTGTGACTGCATTATTGTAATATCTCTTCTATCTCTCATGCTCCCAATGACTTTAATATTTATATCTCAACCCTTTATGTTTCCAGGGCTTTCAATGACATTAGGCATCTTTTCAATGTTTATGAATCATGCTTATGAACCTCTCTTCTGTTAGTTGTCTGTGTGTATGCATTGCCTGTATTAAAAACATATAGAACCGAGCAATTTGTCTGGAAAAATAATTTATAGGAACTTTATGTTAGATTGCCATGCGTTTTGCATAGCCAATTGTTCTTTTAAAACACTTTTCTTGTCATTGTGATACCATGCTAAAAGGTAAAAACATCTGTATATAGTCAAATAGCTTTATCTTTCCTTTAAAGACATGAACCTTCGTGTCTTGCTTAAAGTTTCCACCTCACTAAAGCTAAATTGCTACTCTCGAAAATAAATCCCTCTAAGTTTTTAATGCTTTGAATATTTTATCGCTCTAATCCTCCTGGAGTTTATTTTTGAATGTAGTATGCTCCTTCCTTTGATTTCTTGTAAATTCAGCCAATTCAACCACTCATTAACCAAAGTATTCCTTTACCACTGGATTGTTTTGCCACCTTTGCTTTGCATAGCATATAGTTCTAAATTATATCCCAGACTACTGAATTATTTGCCAGAGTGGCTTTACTAATTGTACACTGGCATCACAACACGCGGGAGCTTCGGAAAGATCGTGGGAGAAAGGAATGAAAAGAGAAGATAATTTCCCATGAATTTTTGAAGCTTCCTCGTACAGGTGCTTTACAGTAAGTCGACATTAGGGTTTATAATCAATAAAAAATTCAACTGTGATCCAAGAATGAGGGGCGTGACATTTCCTGGTTGAGACAAAAGCGAACAGGCGAGCAGAATACGAAAAGAATTGGTTAACCGATGAAACTGCAGCCAAGTGTTAGCTGTTATCACAAAAATGAACACACAGAATATTCTTGAACTTGGAAGTGGGAACTTCAGCCTTTCAACGGCCATCGACGGTGCGGGGCAACATCCCCGCACTCCTACGCTCAGGAAGGGGGTTCTGGGGTCTGCGGCGCCGCGGGGCACAAGTGGGGCGAAGGGCTGCGAGGGAACGCCGAGGCAGAGGGGTCCCCGCGAGGCGGCTGCGGGCCGCTCCAGAAGGCAGGGGTCCGGGGGCTCTGCGGTCCCTCAGGACCCTCCAGGAGAGGCTCCAGAAAGGCAGCTGGAGGCCCCGGCCGGCCGTGCAGCTCGCTGGGAGGCGCGGGCGCACGTGCTCCGCCGGTCCGGGCGGCGGGGGCGGCTGAACGGGCCCTGGCCGTGGGCGGCGGGCGGCGGGCGGGCGCAGTGCGGCGCCGGGCAGGCGGGAGGTGACCGCGCGGGGCGGTCGCGGCGGCTGGGGCTACTGACGGCACACGGATCCGGAGCGCACTGCGCGGGGCGGGGCGCCGCGCAGGTGAGAGCGGCAGCGGACCCGGATGCGGCGCGGCTGAGGGCGGCCGAGGGCGGGGGGTCGCGGCGGCTAGCTCTTGGAGATCCCGGCCGGAGGCTCCGGCGCCGGTGCTGCGCTTCCTGCCGGCTCGAAGAACGAGCCCGAGCCTGGCCGCCCTCGGGATGCCTTGCTGAGGCTCCGCCGGACGTCCCCAACAGGGGGGGGGGGCGGGGCGGGGCGCGTTCGGGCGCCTCCTGAGGGCGCCTCAGCGGAGAGCGGCGTTGGCGCCGTGGAGTCTACGCTCCACGCGGGCGGCCCAACCCGCCTGCCACTCAGGTGTCTTTTTGCACGGAAGTGAGTTTTAGGAGCGGGAAACCTGTGGTGGGCGTGACTGACGTGTTTTTAAATCATTTTCTATACATTTAAAGCTGTAAAGGCAAAACTTCATGATCCAATTAATATAGCCAAAAATTCAGGCTTGATAGAAACATTTAGAATCCAGGCACTGGGGGTAAAGTCCCCTTATTCCCATCTGTTATTGGAGGAAGGTATGAGAGAGATTGGATACTGCGGTGGGAAGAAATAGAGCCAAATAGGAATGTCTGCTTCTATAGGGAGAATGTATCAGCCATGCGCTCACTTTAAGGCAGCACAGCTTTAAGGGAGAATCTGTGGAAATGATAGATTACCGCAGGAACATGAACTTGGAGTATATCTCCAACTAACAGAGTGGTGGTCTTCCAGCCATGGAACATTAGTCTCCCAGATTCCCTCTGTACCAGTCAGGGAATAAGTCCCAGTATTATTTCCCTTGGTGCTAGTATCCCACATTTCCCCTCTCTGCATTATGTTTAAGATTCAAAAAGTGTCACGGAGGCAACATGGTCTCTTTTCATATCTATTAGCTTCCTATAGAAGTGACATGAGACTGCAAGCATCACAATTATGATAAAAAACACAGTCAGACTGGAACTTAAGCTATGTGAAGTACTTTGCCCCCAAGCTCGCGGGTCCAACCCTTCCATGCTACTCCTCAATTGCTTAATCACATCAGAGCCAGGAGAAGCCTCAAGCTTGTCTTTGAATGTATAGAAAATATCCTTTTTAAGCTGATCAATATCTAATGAAATGTTTCCCTTAAACCCTTGCAAATGTTGGCCTCTCCATCTCTTCCTTGTCCATCTTTCTCCAAAGGTGGTTGCGTCCTTTTAAAGGGAGTCCATCAGTTTTATTCTGTAAAAAACATACATGCATAGCCTTTTCTCCAGGTGAATGGACCTGGATCCCAAACACAGTTTCCATCATCCTCAGATTTCTTAGGATCAATTTTCTCTGTAGAATTGAAAACGTGTTTATCTTCCCTAATTTTATTACAAGCTTTTAGTAAGGAGAAAAATTTTTTAGTTAAAATGAGTAAATGAACTTTGTCACACATAAGATTCCTCTTCTCCTCCTTCTGTTTTAACAATTTAAATAGTAAAGCATTGCTAGATCTTGAACCAGTAAAAGTACTAGTTAGATAACCTTCATTGTTATGTAAATACTGGCTCCCATCCCTCAGAGAATTAAGAGAGCTAACTAATTGGGAGAACTTCTTATCATACTTTGAAAGACTGAAAAAATTCTTAATAAATTTGTTCAGCTGATCTTGAAGTAACTTACCAAGCAGACATTTTTTCTCCAGGCTTACCAATAAGGTTATAGGCTCAATTGAGCCGTTTTGCCTTTCAGGCTTCTCACACTGTATGATTTTACCTTGCAATATTCTGTCTTGGTTAACTTCACTCATTCCCTCTATGCTGGCTTTAGGGGAAGTTAATGGGAGGGCCTTAGGCCCCCCTGAATGCCCTAAGGAAATGACCCGGCATCCACAGTTAACAAACCTTTTTCCTTCCATTTCTAATTCCATGTGGGGGCGCTGTTTCTCCACAACAGCAGTCCAGAAGACTGCTTGATTTATAGGGTGGTCAAACTTCTCAAGTACTCTTTCCTGATAGGTATAAATTTTTACTCTAGAAATGCAAGGAAGGGAAAATTGGCTTAAGCGATCCTACATTTTTACAAACCATGGTATATCAGAACTCATTACTGCCTTAATTTCTTCTTCACAATCCTGACCAATAACTCCAGCAACACCTTGAGAATTTATGTTGGACTTTCTTTTTTTTTTTTGGACTTTCTTAATAAACTTCCTATAGTTCTTTTAGGTAGTGGACCCCAATTACTGCTCTTCGTTTCTGATTCAATCACAGTTTTGGGCTTTTTCTTACAACTCTTATCAACTCCAGTATCAATTTTAATTTCTTGAGTACTAAGGTTAAATCTTCCTGATAGAAACTGTATTAATCTTTCAATAAGAGGTCCCTGCTTTTGAGGATCAAGCTCCTGTGAAGGCTTCTGAGCCATCTCTTGGTTATTCAAACCAACTGCAGTGAGAACAGAGACTAGGTTTTTGCCTCTTTGTCTAGGTCTGTTCTCCTGCTGTGAGGCTGCTAGATAAAGGCGATTTCTCTCAAAGATCTTCTTTGCTCCAGTAGGCAGACACCTTGCCTACCACGCTCTGCTATGAGGGCTCTGCATCAAGCTTCTTCCACTATTTTCCCGCCGGGAAGTCTTTGCTAATGGCGACCCTTCACTGTTGATTTTTGAACGACACTGGCTCGCCCAATGAGTTCCCTTCCTACAATGGAGGCAGAGTTCAGGTTCGTTTAAACCCGATCTCCATGGTCCTGGCCCATGCTCTGACATTGGCCGCAGCCTGCTCTGCCTACACTCTTTTGAAGATGACTTGTCTTCCCACAACTAAAGCACTTTCTTCCAGGTCTGATATAGTTTGCCAATGAAGCTGCCATGAGGTCTGCCTTGTATTCCTCTGCCTCTACATTCCTGCATATCCTAAAATAACCCAGCAAAGTGCCCTGTTCGCTGTAGGGATGCAAGGCATTTTTACAGTGCTTATTAGAGAAATCATAAGATAGCTTGTGCACTAGGTCTCTTACTGCCTGAACATTCTTCACACATTTGGAAATAGCATCTTCCAGTCGGGACACAAAGTCAGCGTAACGCTCATCATTCTGTTGTCTTATAGCCCTGTAACGCGGCGTTCTCTCTTCTGATGGAATTATCTTTTCCCAGGCCCTTAAGCAAACCTCATGTATCTGTCCTATTGTCTGTTCAGTAAACTGTAGTTGAGACTCAACTGTAATATAATTTGCATCCCCTAGCAATTGATGAATTCCTATATCTATCCCATCCTCAGCATTCTTCCCAGCTCTTGCAAGGGCTGCTTCCTTCCATAGCATTTGATATCACAAGCATTCTGAAGAGTAAAGACAAATTCTCACTAAAGCTTTCCAATCTGTAGGGGTCCAGCTGTCAGACTCTGCTAGAGCCCTTATCATGCTAATTACAAAATGTGAGTCTGGGCCCTAGTCATTGATTGCCTGCTTGAGATCTTTTAGCAACTTAAAAGGCAAAGGCACTGTGAATTCCTTTTGGTTCTAACAGGATAAGACATCTTGCATTCTAAATCTTCTTCTGCAATCCCTCTTCCTACTCTGGAGAGTAAAGGTGCTTTCCTATACTTTGCTCCTTTACGTCTATTCTCTGAGCTACTCTTTTCAATCTGGATATCTTGGAGTTCCACTTCCTGAACTTCACCTTCTGTGCTAGGTCTCCTAGTTTGCATTTCTTTGGAGCTAATCTCTCTACCTTCAGGGCTGGCTTGCTTGATTGTTTTACAATCTCTGGCCTTTCTTACACTAAATTCCAGCAGGAGAGCAGTTGCTTTTACTATGTCCCCTTCTGACTCAGGCTCATTCTTTTAGCTCTGCCTAAAATCTTCTCATCTGCCTGAAACCCGTTCTCACTGCTTCTCATCTGATTTAAATTTGGGCATCTTAGACGTTGCCTGTTCTGCTTCTTGGCTTTCTCTACCTTTGAAAGCAAGGGAGCTTCCTGGGATTGTTTAATAGCCATGCTTTGGATCTTGCAATCCACTGCCTCTAGTACTGTATCACCTTTAAACCTTCGGAGTCTGCAGTCTCGCGAGAGCATACAGGCTTTGGCAATGAGGTTCTGTTCTAGAATTGGAGGCTTTAGATAACAAACCAATCCCTGCCTTTTCAGTTTTTCCTAAAGTTTCTTAACCTAAATCATGCTTATTCACAGACACTTTAGCTTGCTTTTCTAGATTTGAATAGACACAAGACTTCTCACTAGACTGTTCATCCTTATTCTCTTCCTCCTGCAAAAGTTTTAAAACCATCTTAACTTGTACCCACAGAGACCACTTCTCCATAGGGATACTCTCCCCATCTCTGTGCTTCCTTTAAGTTGACAATGACCTCCTCCCAGGTCTCTAAATCAAAAGTTCCTTCCTCTGAGAACCATGAATTATACCTTTTTACTACTTTTAGAAAACATTGTATCTTTTTCTTCGTTACTTTTACACCTTGTCTTTTCAGTAAGTAGAGAGCATGGTACCATAAGTTTCAGGTTTACTTTTACCTTGCTCCCATTATCCTCTTTAAAATTCTAATTCACTATTTCCACTACTTCTCTGTCAATCCCCACACCGGATCCTCACTTCGCACAATTTTCAAATTCACTCTACGTACCAATGGGGCCATATAATTGTTATATGGGATATAACTCATATTGTCCCACGTTGTGCGCCATTTGTCTGGGGAAGCCCGCCTTGTGCTGGGGCTCCAGCCTCCAGCCCAGTCCTTGAGCCTCCTGCCTGGTCTCCATCCCACCTCCCTTCGTCCACACTGAGCGTGGACCTGGCTGGTAAGATCATGGCCATCCAGGAGGTGAGCATGCTACCATGAATTGTGTCTGACTGCATTATTGTAATGTCTCTTCTATCGCTCATGCTCCCGGTGACTTTAATATAATATTTATATATCTCAACCATACAATTGTGCTTATTGAACCCAAGATTACTGGTGGGGGGCTGGCACCCCAACTCATACCACAGTACATACCATTTGTCTAGTTCTTCAATGCTTCCTCTCCCGCTCACTCCCTCCAACTATCATGACCTCAGCTCTACCTTACAAAGCCGGCTAGACCAGAGCATGTACACTGGTACAGATAAGAACTCTCAACACACAGAATCCAGGACAGATAAACCCTTCAGGAACAGTAATGGAAGTAGTGATAACATGAGGGTAGGGATGAGATAGAGGGAACTGATAGCAATGATTGATGTATTAACGCTCACACCCCAGGGGGACAAGCAACAGAAACATTGGTGAAGTGAGACCTTGGACATTGTAAAATATGAAAGTATAATTTATCAAGGTTTCATGAGGGTGGGAGAGTGGGAGAGAAGGGGGGAAAAGGAGCTGATACCAAGGGGTCAAGTATAAAGAAAATGATGATGGTACCGTAGGTACAAATGTGCTTGATACAATTGATGTATGCATTGTTATAAGTGGTGTAAGAGCCCCCGATAAAATGACTTAATTTTTAAAAAGTGTTTAGGTAGATCTTGATGGAGGATAGATTGAGAAACAATAGTTTCAGAATTTGATAATTTTGCTTAATAATCAAACTGAAAACTCACTGCCATTGCATCTTTTGTGACTCACAGCAACCCTGACTTTCAGCAACCCTATTGGACAGGGTAGAGCAGCCCCTGTGAGTTTCTGAGACTGCAACTCTTTACAGGGGTAGAAAGCCCTAACGTTTCTCTCTCAGAGCGGGTGGTGGTTTTGAACTATGTGGGTAGCAGCCCAAGTGAAAACCACTATGCCACCAGGGCTCCCTGTGCCACATAGCGGGAGCTGTTGTTTTCCCAAACATTCACTTGGCTATTTCTTTTATAAGAAGCCAAGTAATTTGGCAGCTTATTTCTGTTCCAGTTTTCTTATATAGAAAATGTGGTGACAGTGTGAACCTGTTTGTTGTAGTTTATGTGAACATAATTGAGTGATCTAGACCAAGTGAGCTAGACCAAGTGAGCTGACTGGTCAAAAATCAGACCTGTGGATTGCCAAATTGGTTCTGCTGAGATTGGGGCTTTCCTGGATCCACAGGCTTCCTCCAAGCTGTGTCCGAGAAGCTCTGCATTTTAGAGCTACATTTTATAGTTGAAAGAGAGGCCTAAGGAGGGAGGGAGTCCTTAAGCTCTAAGACCTTAATGCTGTCATTGCTGTCCTCTTTTAGTGTACCTGCAGTTTCCACACTGCAGTGGGAACCATTGAAACAGCTGTTCTCATTCTCTGAGATGGTGTGCCACCCCACTCCATACCACCACCACCTCATCCCTTTCTCTTATTGTAGAGATAATGCCCCTTCCATATGTATCTCAGATATTCAATTAATGAAGAAAGACAAAAGTAGGAGAAATGATTTAGATGAAGGAGACCATAAGCATGAGGCCATAATGGGGTCCAAAGGCTGTGTGGCCATGTCGCTAATTATAGAAATGGATGAAATCTGCCACAAAAATGTGATTGGAGGCAGAGCAATTCATCACTCTCTCAGGCAGGACTACATAAGTGAGAATGGGGCCATTATGGAGACATGGAGACGATCACAGATTAGAAAGGCTTACTGGATTTGTTCTGGGGCCTTCCGACCACTATAACTCATGACCATAGGGTCTTAGACTTTCCCAATTTCCATTGAGGACCTTCCCAGGGAAGTCCCAGAGGGCAGATTGCTCCTCTCTGCTCTGGCTAGTTGTTGTTGCGTGCCATTGAGGACACTTGGACTCGTCGTGACCTCACATACAACCGAATGAAACACTGTAGGGTCGTGCACCATCCTCACAATTGTTCCTGTGCCTGAACCACCGATGAAGCCACTGAGTCCATCCACTTCTTCGAGGACCTCCTCTGTTTCATGGCTTCTCCACTGTTGTACCAAATAGGATGTCCTTCTCCAGGGACTGGTCTCTCCTGACAACATGTCCAAAGTATGTAAGATGGCGTCTTGCCATCCTTGCCTCTAAGCAGCACTCTGGCCTTATTTCTTCTGATACAGATTGGTCAGTCCTTCAGCAGTCCATGGTACTGTCAGTAGTCTTCTGGTGGACCACAATTCGATGCATCTGTTCTTCTACAGCCTTCCTTATTCAGTGTCTAACTTTCACATGCATATGATGCAATGGAAAATAGCATGGCTTAGGTCATGTGCACCTTAGTCCTCAGAGTAACATCATTGTTCTTCAACACTATAAAGAGGTTTTCTGCAGCAGATTTACCCATTACAATACATCTTTTGATCTCCTGACTGCTGTTTCTATGAACATTGATAGTGGATGTAAGCAAGACAAAATCCTTGACAACTGAAGCCCTTTTCTCTGTTTATCACCTATTGGTCCAGTTTTGGGGATTTTGGTCTTCCTTATATTGAATTGTAACCCATATTGAAGGCTGCAATCCTTGATCTTCAGCAAGTGGTTCAATTCCTCCTCACTTTCAGCAAACAAATGGCGTCATATATGCACACAAGCAGGCTCCCAAAAGTTAGTGGAACAAGGAATCAAAAGAGAATGGAATTTTTCAGGGACTTTTTGAAATACCAGTGTGTGTGTGTGTGTGTGTGTGTGTGTGAGACAGAGAGAGAGAGAGAGAGAGAGAGAGAGAGAGAGAGAGAGAGAGAGAGAGAGAGAGAGAGAGAGAGAGAGGAGATGTGGGCATAAAACAAACATCAAGCAACATAAGGGAGAATGCTGTTGGCTGCTGTTGAACTGATTCCGGTGCGCATGCACAGTGACCTGCTGTGTGCACCATAGTGACCCCTCAGAAGCAGATCATCAAGCCTACCTTTCAACTGAAATTCTGAGAATTCACAATTTTCAGAAGTATGTGGATAACAGTGAAAGCCAAAATTCTATTTGCACAGTCCCCACGTGGATTAAGCTTCCAGTGAATTCCTTCAGACCATTGACCAGGGATGTGAACACTCTTGCCACCAGGCAGAGGGCATTGGAAAGTGGATTACCCCTTAGGCAGCCCATGGTGGGGCTTAGAGACTTGCCTAAGTGTATCCTTGAATCGAGGCTGCCATTCTGGGCTGCACGGTCATGAGTCATGCCCCCAAAGCCTTGGTTGTTTGGCCCTGGACCACTCTTGTAAACTGTCCTGTTTCACACAGGTCCCAATCCTTGTCCTATTCTTGCTTCTGTAGTCCCACCTGGAACTGTGATGTTGGGATCTGCCGCCATGTCCTTTCAAGTCTGTGAATCTCAGATAACCCTTACATATCAATAAGACCTCTTGCTAATAGTTTCCCTCCCCTCATCTCGATGGCATGTGTTGGCCCTTGGACTATCTAGGTTACCTAGCGGGCATTTGGATTATGTAGGCTCCCTAGCGGGAATTTGGACTATATAGATTACCTAGTGGGCAATTAGACTTTGTAGGTTATCTAGCGGGCACTTTGACTATCTAGGTTACCTAGCTAGCACTTGAACTATCTACGTTACCTAGCGGTTACTTGGAGTATGTTGGCTACCTACCGGGCTGTTGGACTATCTAGGTTACCTAGCCGGCACTTGGGCTATCTAGGTTAACTAACGGGCACTTGGACTATGTAGGTTCCCTAGCGGGCCCTTGGACTATGTAAGTTCCCTAGCGGGCACTTGGACTATGTGGGTTCCCTAGCGGGCATTAGGACTATCTGGGTTACCTAACGGGCACTTGGACTATGTAGGTTAACTAGCGGGCTTTGGACTATGTAGGTTACCTAGCGGACACTTGGACTATGTAGGTTCCCTATCGTTCACTTGGAGAATGTAGGTTAACTAAGGGGCACTAGGACAATGTAGGTTACCTAGCGGGCCTTGGGACTATCTAGGTTACCTAGGGGGAACTTGGACTATGTAGGTTTACTATTGGGCACTTGGACTATCTAGGTTACCTTAGCAGGCACTTGGACTATGTAGGTTAACTAGCGGGCACTTGGACTATCTAGGTTACCTAGCAGGCACTTGGACTATGTACGTTTCCTAGCGGGTACTTGGACTATCTATGTTAACTAGCGGGCACTTGGACTATGTAGATTCCCTATCGGGCACTTGGACTATGTAGGTAACCTAGTGGTCACTTGAACTGTCTAGGTTACCTAGCGGGCATTTGGACTATGTAGGTTAACTAGCGAGCTCTTGGACTATCTAGGTTAACTAGCGGGCACTTGGACTATTAGGGTCCCTAGCAGGCATTTGGACTATATCGGTTACCTAGCGGGCACTTGGACTATGTAGGTTCCCTAGCGGGCACTTGGACTATTTAGGTTACCTAGCAGGCACTTTGACTATCTAGGTTAACTAACGGGCACTTGGACTATGGAAAGAAGTGCCTAATGGTCACCAGGACCCATGGTTAATCCAGGCGTGGTCATCTGATTCCAATCGATCAGACCTAGCTATAAATCACTTATATGTCTGGGTAATTAAAAGCAAATATAAATTTTCAAAAAAAATAACGTTGCATGGGATAGAAAGAGAATACATAACAACATCAGACATAAATATGCCTCAAGACAAACTCATTGTGCACATCCAGAATACATAATGGCTCTTGCTAAGATGCGTTTCCCACTAGACCCTACCCCAAGCCAGTAAAAGCCAGAAACTCTACAGTAAACTGTGGATTGTACTACTCTGAAATGGGAGCTGTGTCTCTAGACCTAATTTGGGGCTGTTCGTGCTGAGGACTCACCAATACCTGCTGCAGTGACAACAGTCCAGGTGAGAATAAGGAAATCTGGATGACAGCCAGGATATAGGAGCACTGAGACCTCAAATTGCTTCTAGGCGAGCATGGCCTAATGGGCTTCCATTTATGCACCTCTGGCAGGAGGAGTTTGTTCTGGAAAGTAATGGTTTCTAAGGAAGTATTTCTTAAACTTTCACATGCATGCACTTACCCAGGTTCCTGGAAATCGGGCTGGGGGGCAGATTCTGATTTTGTGGGTTCAGGGTGGGGGGTCTAGGATCCAGCAGTTCTAGAGGCCCTGGTACTCTTGGGCTGTTAACCACAAGGACAGTAGTCCTAAACCACCAGCCACTCCTTGGGAGAAATATGAGGCTGTAGACTCCGGGCAAGAGTGACAGTCTGGGAAACCCACAAGGGCAGTTCTACCCTGTCCTGTAGGGTCACTATGAGTCAGCATCAACTCGATGGCATTAGCATGGGAGAAGCTAATGCTGATGTTGCTGGTTCCTTGACCTATCATACTTTGAGTGGCAAAGTCCCAAGGGCCTTCCCGGATGTGATGGCCAAAAGCAGTAGTGTTCACCCTTAGTCATACTTTGGAATCCCTTAGGAGCTTTCAAGCCTCCCATTGGCCTGGCGCCATCCCAGACCAATGAAGCAAGACTTAGTGGAAGCAGGATTCAGGTCACGGTCAGTGAGAAAGCCCCCTTGGCAATGCCAACGTACAGCCAGTGCAGAGTCGAACTGGTCGACGACTCCACATGACTCCATATACTTTGGTGAAGCCAGCTGTTTGGGCAAGGTTTTCAGAGTTACCACCCATGTAGACTTGTTGGTGATAGTGCATTAAATAGAGCACATGCAGTGCATTGCATGAGTGTCCTATGCCATGCAACCACACCAGGGGTATGTTGAGCCAATTTCTCTGGGAGACCAAGGGTGTTGGCTCCATCCTGAACGTTGGCAGGGTAATGGACTGACACAGAGGAAACTCATTCTCTTTGTGGTGGTGCACTAATGGGTTCTTCACAGAAGGCCAAGTCCATGGCTGCAGATGCTCACGGGGCTGAGGGAGCAGGTCAAATCCTAAGTCCGAGGTGGGTGTTTGCATATTTACATGCCCTCACTGCCATCAAGTCCATTCCAACTCACAGGCCCATGGGACTGAGTAAAATGGCCCCCGTGGGTTTCTGAGACTGTGATTCTTTAGAGGAGTAGAAAATCTCCTCTTTCTCCAGAGGAGCGGTTGGTCATTCAAACTGCTGACCTTGAGATTAACAGTCCAACTCCTGACCACTCTTGCCGTCAGAATTCTATTTATTTACACAAGTATATATATATCCTTTCCCAAAAGAACTCCACATTTTCAAATCATTCTTGACACTCATGGCCTTTTTTCCTTTATAGCCATGCCTTTGGTTGAAACACAGATATAAGAGAAATATTTATCTACTTATAGGGGTACAAAAGTAGCTTTGGTGGCATAGTGTTTGCATGTTGGGCTGCTAACACCAAAGTCAGCACTTTGAAACCACCAGCCACTCCGTGGGAAGAAGAGTCTGTCTACTCCTATAAAGAGTTACAGTCTCAGAAACTCACAGGGACAGATCTACTCTGCCTCATAGGGTCACTATGAGTCAGCATCACCTCCCTGGCAGTGAGGTAGATTTTGGTTTCATAGAGATACAAGTCAGTCCTGAGCTGCTAAAGACAAGGTTGGCAGTTTGAACCCACCAGCTGCAGAGAAAGAGGAGGCTTTCTATTCCCATAAGGAGCTACAGTTTCAGAAATACCCACAGGGGAAATTTTAACCTCTCCTGTAGGATCAATATGAGTCAGAATCGACTTATCGGTGGTGAGCAAGTGGAGGGGACCCTAAACAGGTTCCGGTGGACCTTAAGAGTTCTACTAATTGTGCATGCTCTGTAAAATGTAAACCAAGATTTTACTTTTGCAAACATTATTTTTTCTAAACACGTCTAACTGTGAAACCATACTCGCATGCGGGTCTTTGAACCTGGTCAGTGGTCTGGGGAAGTGAAGGGGCCTGACATCCTTTGTTGTTGTTAGTGCTGTCCAGTCATTCTGACATCACAGGGACCTTCTTTGCAACACAAGGCAGCACTGCCCGGTCCTTTGCCAGCCTCAGGGGTAGTATGTTGGAGCCCATGGTTTCAGCTACCGTGTCTTCCAGTTCACCAAGGAGTTTCCTCTTTGTGCTGCTTACTAAACCCGTTTCTAAGGAGTCCATTCCAACTCATGGTGACGCCGTGTGGGTCAGCACCACGGGACCCCACATAATGCCTTATACCATATATATATATATATATATATATATATATATATATATATATATATATATTGTGCATAATGCCTTATACCTGGTCCCTTTGGCACCTTGTGATCGCACAGGCTGGTGTGCTTATTCCATGTGGGCTTTTTTGCTTCTGAGCCAGATGGCCGTTTGCTCACCTTCAAGCCTTTAAGACCCCAGACACTATCTCTTTTGATAGCCTCTGGCCTTTACTTCGGGGTCTTCGGTCCCTGCAGAGTGGACACATGCCTGCTGTGCGGGTATGGGACGTGTCGGAGCGCAGCCTGGTGGCGGAGCTTCAGGAGCATAAGTATGGCATGGCATGTGTGGCCTTCTCATCCAGTGCCAAGTACATTGTCTCAGTGGGCTACCAGCATGACATGATCGTCAATGTCTGGGCCTGGAAGGTGAGTGGGCTGCTGGCCTCAGGACAGGCGGGGCCGGGAGGGGAGCCAAGAAACTGCTGACCGGTGGCCTTTACTTCCGCCTGCTGGCCTCAGTCCCTTTCTAGAGAACTCTGAGCAGAAAGGAGCAACTGGGTATCTAGGATGCTGAAGAAGGGGCAGAAGGAGAGGTCAAGTTCACAGCTTGTCTAACCTTCAGTGTGTAAGTTTCTTTTCCCTCAGCTCCTAGAAGCAGAGCCTTGATTTCCCTTGACTTTCTCTCCAGAAAAACATTGTAGTGGCTTCCAACAAGGTGTCCAGTCAGGTGACAGCAGTATCCTTCTCTGAGGACTGCAGGCAACCGGCACATCAAGTTCTGGTACCTCGATGACAGCAAGACCTCAAAGGTGAGGCAGCAAGTAGCCACTAGGGTGGGGTCTGCCCAGATATGTTCCACCTGCGCCCCCTTCTGCATGCTCAAAAGCCCCTTGGAAGTCTCAGCTGGGCCAGGTGCTATGTCAATATGCAAGGGAAGCCTTCTCCCTCCCTCCCCAGGGCCTGCTTTCCAGGGGGTAGCCTGCAGGGTGTGTGGGTGGCACCTGTGGTGGGTCTCCACAGGTGAATGCCACTGTACCCCTGCTGGGCCGCTCCGGGCTGCTGGGGGAACCTGCGGAACAACCTGTTCACTGATGTAGCCTGTGGCCGCGGGAAGAAGACTGACAGCACCTTCTGTATCACATCCTCAGGGCAGCTGTGCGAGTTCAGTGACCCGGAGACTGTTGGACAAGTGGGTGGAGCTGAGTGTAAGTGAATGCTTTGTCGGCACCCTCCCGTCTGTCACCTCCGGGCTCCAGGGCACCTGAGTCTGCATGCACGCTGGGGGAGGCCCCAGGCGGAGGAAGGTGTTTGGGAACCTCTCTGCTTGCTCGCCCTCTCTGTCTCTGCCTCTTCCTCTGCTTTCCTCTTCTGCTCAGCACACAGACAGCATCACAGTAAGTGTGCTGGCCTGTCCGCTGCCTCTGCTGCCTTTCTCTGGGCCGGCCTTTTCTGGGTGTGTCTTTGCCCAAACCTCAGGTGCCTTATAAGGAAGGCTTGCTGACTCCTTCCCCCTAATTGCACGGGGCTGTGGGCCCTCTGGCCAGCTGCTGTTAGAGGGAGGGGCATTGAGGGGCTCTGCCCAGGGCAGCTGGCCTGCCTTGCGCTTGTCCTTGCCTCTTGGCTCATGGCTGTTGAGGTGTCCGGTGAAGGAGTGGACAGACGCCCTTGCTGACTGTGGCTTCTGTGCTCACAGACCACAGTGGCCCACTGCATCTCGGTGAGCCAGGACTACATCTTCTGCGGCTGTGCTGACGGCACCGTGTGCCTTTTCAACCCCTTCAACCTGCACTTCCTCAGCACGCTGCCCCGGCCCCATGCCCTGGGGACAGACATTGCCAGCATCACAGAGGCCAGGTGAGCGGTGTGGGTGGGCCCCTGAGTCCTGTCAGAGCCCCACTCTGTGCCAGGCCGTCCCTGGCATGCTGCAAGGAGAGGAGGGCACACATAGACCTCTGGGAAGACCCTTGCAGTCAAGCACAGGTGGGTCTTTTAGCATTTGTTGCTCACTGTGGGCAACCGTGGTAATCTGAGTCTGCAGTGTGGTAATTAATGCATTGTCCTGTAAACACCACAGCTAGGACAGACGGGCAGTTCCTTAGGGTTTCTGAGAGAGGCTGGAAACCTGACGGAGCAGGCCTTTCTCCCTCAGGGTGGTCCTGGGTAGCAGCTAAGGTAGGAGGGTCTTATTGTAGCCTCGGGCCTTGGGTTGGGTGATTGCAGGAAGTGAAGTTTTGCTCTGGTTTCAGTGCTGTCAGGAAGCGGGGCAGTTCTGCAGTTGGGTATATTAATTTCTCATTCAGGGAAGGAGTGGGCTAAATCTGCAAATGGCAGGAAATGATATATGACCATGACTGGTTTGCACAGTGCCCTTCCTTTTCCTCTGACGTGAGTCTAGAAGGGCCTGACATCTGCTTGGCTGCATCACGGCCACACACTGTCCCCGCCTGATGTTGGGGGCTATGAAATAGCTTGTGTTCTTTTGCAGAGCCCCATGGCAAGGAATGCCAGGCCAGCCGCTGCGTTCTTTCTCCAGTGACTGCTGGCCAACCTGCTGCTCCTCCCTTTAGTGCCCCTTTTCATTAGCGCTAACTCACCAGTTTGCCCTGTCTGCCCTGGACACCCTGACCCCCTCTTTCCTCAGTCGCCTTTTCGCTGGAGTGGCCAATGCGAAGTATCGGGACACCATCACCTTGACCTTTGATCCTGCAAATCCGTGGCTGTCTTGTGTGTACAATGACCATAGTACTTATGTCTGGGGTGTGAAGGGCCCCAAGAAAGTGGGCAAGGTGTATTCAGCTCTGTATCATTCCTCCTGCGTCTGGAGTGTAGAGGTACGTGGGCCAGGTCTGCTGAGACTGACCGTGTTTCCTGGCCTACCATTAGGAGCTGGGGTTCCTCAAGTGTGGAATTTGTTTCCTCCAGCACCCTTGCTCCCCAAGCTGTGCCCCTGGGTCCCTTCGTATCTGTTAATTGGCTCTGAGGATGGGAGGGGATTTTAGTGCTGACTCATCTCAGACGTTTTTCAGTATGCCCCTGTGCAGTCTTAGCTTGGCCTCTTTGGACATGTTCCTGAACTTGACCAAACCTTAGTTTCTGCAATTGTGAAATGACATACCTGATGCATTTGATTTTTACGAACAGGAGACAAAGTAAGTGGGAGATTTAGAATGCCTAGTACTTACTAGGTGCTTGGTTAATGTATATTCCTTTACTTGTTAAAGACAAGAGCTAATCATTATGACTTGCTTGCTATGGGACAAGCCGTTGCCTCCAGGGGACAGGATGGGGGAACTTTAGGCCCCCAAGGACAGAGGTTCAGGAGGGTTTAGCTGAAAAGGGTTGGGGACAAAATTTATTATCTCCAAGGGAAAGATACTAACTTGACAATGAAGAAACGGCAAAACCCACCCTTAGCCAAGTCATTAAGGTTAACATCCCGTGGCAGCAGCATGAATCTGGTGAGAGGGTACACTGAGAGGTTTCAAAATGTTCCCAGAAAATGTTATGACTCTTAAGAACTCCCAATAAAATGTTGAACAACAACAACCAACGTTGATGGAAAGTTTCTTTTAGTTCTGTTTTTCCATGCAGCCTCCTCCTAGCATTGTGTCTGGTATTCTTGACCCAAATGTATAAGGAACTTAGGATAGTCATGAGGAAACATCAGGCAACCTTCATTTGAGGTACACCTGCCAGAGTAACTTATCACACTCTCCCAGGTGTCAGGGTAGGAAAGACAAGCAAAGACTGAAAGCCGTTCTAGACTGGGACAGATGACACCCATGTGCCGTGGGGGCTCCTGGGATCCTGGAGCAGAAGAAGTACATTCGTGGGATAAACAAACAAACTCATTGGCATTGGGTTGATTCCAACTCAGAGCAACCCCCGCTGGTGACATTTAAATAAAGTCTAATAATGTTGTACCAGTGTGACCTCCGTGGTCCTTATCACTGTGTACTGTAGTGCATAAAACATTAATACGAAGGGAGACCAGGTGAGAGAGTTGAATGTGACATATCTTGACTCATTTTTCTAAAGGTTCAACCCAAAAGGTAAAGTAAAACAGCTCTTGATGGAGAGGAAAAGGTGGAAGGGGGTGGGTGATGATTCTTTCCCCCCGCTGCCTGGCACTGAACGGCCTCTCCTCTCTTCTCATTTTGCAGGGTCCACGAATTGCAGTTCCTGAGTGAAATGCTGAAGGTGGAGGCCCATGAGTCAGAGATTCTGTGCCTGGAGTACTCGAAGCCAGACACAGGTACCTGGCCCTGGCCTGGAATGGCCTTGAGTGAGCCCCTCCAGTCTGGCCAGAGCCACTGATACTTGTCCTGCCTCTTGACTATGGGGCTGATCGTTCTTTTGGCTACCAAAAGAGTTAGTGATCCTTCTTGATGTCTCTGAAGGCTTCTTGTTGTTTCTG
Organism: Tenrec ecaudatus; assembly: GCF_050624435.1. NCBI lineage: Eukaryota > Metazoa > Chordata > Mammalia > Afrosoricida > Tenrecidae > Tenrec > Tenrec ecaudatus. The sequence goes on from NW_027459022.1 coordinate 369,960, forward strand.
AAGGCTTTGGGGAGGACTGCATCTCAACTCTGCCCGACTCCATGGCTCATGTGGCTTAAGGATGTGGGGCTCAGTTTCTCTGGGTGCTCTTTGCTGGGCACTCATGTTGGGCTGCGATCCACAAGCTCAGCAGTTTGAAACTACCAGCCGCTCTGCAGGAGAAAGGTGGGCCTTTCTACTCCTGTAAACAGTTACAGTCTCAGAAGCCCATAGGGGGTATTCACTATGAGTCAGCATTAACTTGATAGCAGCAGATTTGATTTTTGTAAAGTCTTTTTAAAGCCAACCAAAAGCTGAATCAGTGAAGAAGATCTGCTTTAGACATTGTGCTCTTTTAAAGAATAATCTGTCTGTGATCAGATTGACACAGGAACTTGGAAGGTTAGGTGAAAAGTTTAAGGGGCAGTGAGCTTATGTGTGTGATGGAAATTTGGAATTGGAAAAGGACAGTGAGAATGGCTACATAATTTCAGAAATATAATGAATGTTAGCAAATTGTACATGTAGAAATGATCGAATTGGTATATATTTTTGTGTGCATTGTTTTAGATCAGGGAGAAGACTCGAAGTTCAAATATAATTTACAGAGACCCCCCTTGTTAAATCTTGAATGGGACAAAGTCCAGAAAAAACAAATCATCTGGTTGAGGGAGACCGTAAGCATGAGGCCATAATGGGGACTGAAGGATTCACAACAGCTCGGTCACATGGAAAACAAAGGAAGCCCCTTTAAAAGTCAAGTTCCCAGCAGATCAGACCATCACAGTTGGAAATGTGACTACAGAAATGGGGAAGGGACCATGATTGGAGTAAATACATTATTGCAGATTAGAAAAGTTTACAGGACTGGTTCAGGGCCCTCCAACCATCTTGGTCAGGGCATGAACGTGCAACCTCAGTACCCCAATTCCCATCAAGGGCATACTCAGGCAAGTTCTTGAGGGCTAGACTACTCCTCACCAGGCTGGCCAGAGGAGTGGGTGGAAGCAAACAAACTCTGCCTGAGGGCAAAGCATTTTACGTTGCTAGTTCAGAGTCATGGAGCTCTAGTGCCATAGAAGGTTATGGGTTGGGCGGTTAACCACAAGGTTTCACTCTTCAAAACCACCAGCCAGCTCCAGGGAAGAAAGATGAGGCTTTCTACTCCAATAAAAATATATAGTCTGGAGATTAAAAGCCCCAATGTAAGTTAACTGGGTTGATTCCTACTAGAGGGATAATGTGTGTGGGCCAGATGCTTGCAAGGTCCCTCAAGGCAATGCTGCCAGACTGCAGTCTCTGCTCCCTGCTGGTGGAGACAATGGATTGCTTTTCTCTAAAACTTGGAACCATTAGCTTGGTTCCAGTAGGTGGAGTTCACACCCTACTGATAATGGTTCATATGGAGATCCAGAAAACAGGTCAAAGTTAAGCTGCCATTCTAAATGTAGGATCCGCCCATTTTGTCACCTGTATACCCCCAATCCCTCCTCTTCCTATTGCATGTATGCCCCTAGACCACCCCTTCTCACCGCTGTATAACATAGTCCAAGTCCTTCCTGTGATGTATGTCTTTACCCTCCCGTTTCCAATTCCCCTTGTCCTCCTTCCCTTCCCCCTCTCTCCATGTGGACCACCAAGTGGGGCTGAGGTGAGCAATGCTACCATGATATGTGTGTGACTGCATTATTGTAATATCTCTTCTATCTCTCATGCTCCCAATGACTTTAATATTTATATCTCAACCCTTTATGTTTCCAGGGCTTTCAATGACATTAGGCATCTTTTCAATGTTTATGAATCATGCTTATGAACCTCTCTTCTGTTAGTTGTCTGTGTGTATGCATTGCCTGTATTAAAAACATATAGAACCGAGCAATTTGTCTGGAAAAATAATTTATAGGAACTTTATGTTAGATTGCCATGCGTTTTGCATAGCCAATTGTTCTTTTAAAACACTTTTCTTGTCATTGTGATACCATGCTAAAAGGTAAAAACATCTGTATATAGTCAAATAGCTTTATCTTTCCTTTAAAGACATGAACCTTCGTGTCTTGCTTAAAGTTTCCACCTCACTAAAGCTAAATTGCTACTCTCGAAAATAAATCCCTCTAAGTTTTTAATGCTTTGAATATTTTATCGCTCTAATCCTCCTGGAGTTTATTTTTGAATGTAGTATGCTCCTTCCTTTGATTTCTTGTAAATTCAGCCAATTCAACCACTCATTAACCAAAGTATTCCTTTACCACTGGATTGTTTTGCCACCTTTGCTTTGCATAGCATATAGTTCTAAATTATATCCCAGACTACTGAATTATTTGCCAGAGTGGCTTTACTAATTGTACACTGGCATCACAACACGCGGGAGCTTCGGAAAGATCGTGGGAGAAAGGAATGAAAAGAGAAGATAATTTCCCATGAATTTTTGAAGCTTCCTCGTACAGGTGCTTTACAGTAAGTCGACATTAGGGTTTATAATCAATAAAAAATTCAACTGTGATCCAAGAATGAGGGGCGTGACATTTCCTGGTTGAGACAAAAGCGAACAGGCGAGCAGAATACGAAAAGAATTGGTTAACCGATGAAACTGCAGCCAAGTGTTAGCTGTTATCACAAAAATGAACACACAGAATATTCTTGAACTTGGAAGTGGGAACTTCAGCCTTTCAACGGCCATCGACGGTGCGGGGCAACATCCCCGCACTCCTACGCTCAGGAAGGGGGTTCTGGGGTCTGCGGCGCCGCGGGGCACAAGTGGGGCGAAGGGCTGCGAGGGAACGCCGAGGCAGAGGGGTCCCCGCGAGGCGGCTGCGGGCCGCTCCAGAAGGCAGGGGTCCGGGGGCTCTGCGGTCCCTCAGGACCCTCCAGGAGAGGCTCCAGAAAGGCAGCTGGAGGCCCCGGCCGGCCGTGCAGCTCGCTGGGAGGCGCGGGCGCACGTGCTCCGCCGGTCCGGGCGGCGGGGGCGGCTGAACGGGCCCTGGCCGTGGGCGGCGGGCGGCGGGCGGGCGCAGTGCGGCGCCGGGCAGGCGGGAGGTGACCGCGCGGGGCGGTCGCGGCGGCTGGGGCTACTGACGGCACACGGATCCGGAGCGCACTGCGCGGGGCGGGGCGCCGCGCAGGTGAGAGCGGCAGCGGACCCGGATGCGGCGCGGCTGAGGGCGGCCGAGGGCGGGGGGTCGCGGCGGCTAGCTCTTGGAGATCCCGGCCGGAGGCTCCGGCGCCGGTGCTGCGCTTCCTGCCGGCTCGAAGAACGAGCCCGAGCCTGGCCGCCCTCGGGATGCCTTGCTGAGGCTCCGCCGGACGTCCCCAACAGGGGGGGGGGGCGGGGCGGGGCGCGTTCGGGCGCCTCCTGAGGGCGCCTCAGCGGAGAGCGGCGTTGGCGCCGTGGAGTCTACGCTCCACGCGGGCGGCCCAACCCGCCTGCCACTCAGGTGTCTTTTTGCACGGAAGTGAGTTTTAGGAGCGGGAAACCTGTGGTGGGCGTGACTGACGTGTTTTTAAATCATTTTCTATACATTTAAAGCTGTAAAGGCAAAACTTCATGATCCAATTAATATAGCCAAAAATTCAGGCTTGATAGAAACATTTAGAATCCAGGCACTGGGGGTAAAGTCCCCTTATTCCCATCTGTTATTGGAGGAAGGTATGAGAGAGATTGGATACTGCGGTGGGAAGAAATAGAGCCAAATAGGAATGTCTGCTTCTATAGGGAGAATGTATCAGCCATGCGCTCACTTTAAGGCAGCACAGCTTTAAGGGAGAATCTGTGGAAATGATAGATTACCGCAGGAACATGAACTTGGAGTATATCTCCAACTAACAGAGTGGTGGTCTTCCAGCCATGGAACATTAGTCTCCCAGATTCCCTCTGTACCAGTCAGGGAATAAGTCCCAGTATTAATATATATATATATATATATATATATATATATATATATATATATATATATATATATATATATATATATATATATATGTGCATAATGCCTTATACCTGGTCCCTTTGGCACCTTGTGATCGCACAGGCTGGTGTGCTTATTCCATGTGGGCTTTTTTGCTTCTGAGCCAGATGGCCGTTTGCTCACCTTCAAGCCTTTAAGACCCCAGACACTATCTCTTTTGATAGCCTCTGGCCTTTACTTCGGGGTCTTCGGTCCCTGCAGAGTGGACACATGCCTGCTGTGCGGGTATGGGACGTGTCGGAGCGCAGCCTGGTGGCGGAGCTTCAGGAGCATAAGTATGGCATGGCATGTGTGGCCTTCTCATCCAGTGCCAAGTACATTGTCTCAGTGGGCTACCAGCATGACATGATCGTCAATGTCTGGGCCTGGAAGGTGAGTGGGCTGCTGGCCTCAGGACAGGCGGGGCCGGGAGGGGAGCCAAGAAACTGCTGACCGGTGGCCTTTACTTCCGCCTGCTGGCCTCAGTCCCTTTCTAGAGAACTCTGAGCAGAAAGGAGCAACTGGGTATCTAGGATGCTGAAGAAGGGGCAGAAGGAGAGGTCAAGTTCACAGCTTGTCTAACCTTCAGTGTGTAAGTTTCTTTTCCCTCAGCTCCTAGAAGCAGAGCCTTGATTTCCCTTGACTTTCTCTCCAGAAAAACATTGTAGTGGCTTCCAACAAGGTGTCCAGTCAGGTGACAGCAGTATCCTTCTCTGAGGACTGCAGGCAACCGGCACATCAAGTTCTGGTACCTCGATGACAGCAAGACCTCAAAGGTGAGGCAGCAAGTAGCCACTAGGGTGGGGTCTGCCCAGATATGTTCCACCTGCGCCCCCTTCTGCATGCTCAAAAGCCCCTTGGAAGTCTCAGCTGGGCCAGGTGCTATGTCAATATGCAAGGGAAGCCTTCTCCCTCCCTCCCCAGGGCCTGCTTTCCAGGGGGTAGCCTGCAGGGTGTGTGGGTGGCACCTGTGGTGGGTCTCCACAGGTGAATGCCACTGTACCCCTGCTGGGCCGCTCCGGGCTGCTGGGGGAACCTGCGGAACAACCTGTTCACTGATGTAGCCTGTGGCCGCGGGAAGAAGACTGACAGCACCTTCTGTATCACATCCTCAGGGCAGCTGTGCGAGTTCAGTGACCCGGAGACTGTTGGACAAGTGGGTGGAGCTGAGTGTAAGTGAATGCTTTGTCGGCACCCTCCCGTCTGTCACCTCCGGGCTCCAGGGCACCTGAGTCTGCATGCACGCTGGGGGAGGCCCCAGGCGGAGGAAGGTGTTTGGGAACCTCTCTGCTTGCTCGCCCTCTCTGTCTCTGCCTCTTCCTCTGCTTTCCTCTTCTGCTCAGCACACAGACAGCATCACAGTAAGTGTGCTGGCCCTGTCCGCTGCCTCTGCTGCCTTTCTCTGGGCCGGCCTTTTCTGGGTGTGTCTTTGCCCAAACCTCAGGTGCCTTATAAGGAAGGCTTGCTGACTCCTTCCCCCTAATTGCACGGGGCTGTGGGCCCTCTGGCCAGCTGCTGTTAGAGGGAGGGGCATTGAGGGGCTCTGCCCAGGGCAGCTGGCCTGCCTTGCGCTTGTCCTTGCCTCTTGGCTCATGGCTGTTGAGGTGTCCGGTGAAGGAGTGGACAGACGCCCTTGCTGACTGTGGCTTCTGTGCTCACAGACCACAGTGGCCCACTGCATCTCGGTGAGCCAGGACTACATCTTCTGCGGCTGTGCTGACGGCACCGTGTGCCTTTTCAACCCCTTCAACCTGCACTTCCTCAGCACGCTGCCCCGGCCCCATGCCCTGGGGACAGACATTGCCAGCATCACAGAGGCCAGGTGAGCGGTGTGGGTGGGCCCCTGAGTCCTGTCAGAGCCCCACTCTGTGCCAGGCCGTCCCTGGCATGCTGCAAGGAGAGGAGGGCACACATAGACCTCTGGGAAGACCCTTGCAGTCAAGCACAGGTGGGTCTTTTAGCATTTGTTGCTCACTGTGGGCAACCGTGGTAATCTGAGTCTGCAGTGTGGTAATTAATGCATTGTCCTGTAAACACCACAGCTAGGACAGACGGGCAGTTCCTTAGGGTTTCTGAGAGAGGCTGGAAACCTGACGGAGCAGGCCTTTCTCCCTCAGGGTGGTCCTGGGTAGCAGCTAAGGTAGGAGGGTCTTATTGTAGCCTCGGGCCTTGGGTTGGGTGATTGCAGGAAGTGAAGTTTTGCTCTGGTTTCAGTGCTGTCAGGAAGCGGGGCAGTTCTGCAGTTGGGTATATTAATTTCTCATTCAGGGAAGGAGTGGGCTAAATCTGCAAATGGCAGGAAATGATATATGACCATGACTGGTTTGCACAGTGCCCTTCCTTTTCCTCTGACGTGAGTCTAGAAGGGCCTGACATCTGCTTGGCTGCATCACGGCCACACACTGTCCCCGCCTGATGTTGGGGGCTATGAAATAGCTTGTGTTCTTTTGCAGAGCCCCATGGCAAGGAATGCCAGGCCAGCCGCTGCGTTCTTTCTCCAGTGACTGCTGGCCACCCTGCTGCTCCTCCCTTTAGTGCCCCTTTTCATTAGCGCTAACTCACCAGTTTGCCCTGTCTGCCCTGGACACCCTGACCCCCTCTTTCCTCAGTCGCCTTTTCGCTGGAGTGGCCAATGCGAAGTATCGGGACACCATCACCTTGACCTTTGATCCTGCAAATCCGTGGCTGTCTTGTGTGTACAATGACCATAGTACTTATGTCTGGGGTGTGAAGGGCCCCAAGAAAGTGGGCAAGGTGTATTCAGCTCTGTATCATTCCTCCTGCGTCTGGAGTGTAGAGGTACGTGGGCCAGGTCTGCTGAGACTGACCGTGTTTCCTGGCCTACCATTAGGAGCTGGGGTTCCTCAAGTGTGGAATTTGTTTCCTCCAGCACCCTTGCTCCCCAAGCTGTGCCCCTGGGTCCCTTCGTATCTGTTAATTGGCTCTGAGGATGGGAGGGGATTTTAGTGCTGACTCATCTCAGACGTTTTTCAGTATGCCCCTGTGCAGTCTTAGCTTGGCCTCTTTGGACATGTTCCTGAACTTGACCAAACCTTAGTTTCTGCAATTGTGAAATGACATACCTGATGCATTTGATTTTTACGAACAGGAGACAATGTAAGTGGGAGATTTAGAATGCCTAGTACTTACTAGGTGCTTGGTTAATGTATATTCCTTTACTTGTTAAAGACAAGAGCTAATCATTATGACTTGCTTGCTATGGGACAAGCCGTTGCCTCCAGGGGACAGGATGGGGGAACTTTAGGCCCCCAAGGACAGAGGTTCAGGAGGGTTTAGCTGAAAAGGGTTGGGGACAAAATTTATTATCTCCAAGGGAAAGATACTAACTTGACAATGAAGAAACGGCAAAACCCACCCTTAGCCAAGTCATTAAGGTTAACATCCCGTGGCAGCAGCATGAATCTGGTGAGAGGGTACACTGAGAGGTTTCAAAATGTTCCCAGAAAATGTTATGACTCTTAAGAACTCCCAATAAAATGTTGAACAACAACAACCAACGTTGATGGAAAGTTTCTTTTAGTTCTGTTTTTCCATGCAGCCTCCTCCTAGCATTGTGTCTGGTATTCTTGACCCAAATGTATAAGGAACTTAGGATAGTCATGAGGAAACATCAGGCAACCTTCATTTGAGGTACACCTGCCAGAGTAACTTATCACACTCTCCCAGGTGTCAGGGTAGGAAAGACAAGCAAAGACTGAAAGCCGTTCTAGACTGGGACAGATGACACCCATGTGCCGTGGGGGCTCCTGGGATCCTGGAGCAGAAGAAGTACATTCGTGGGATAAACAAACAAACTCATTGGCATTGGGTTGATTCCAACTCAGAGCAACCCCCGCTGGTGACATTTAAATAAAGTCTAATAATGTTGTACCAGTGTGACCTCCGTGGTCCTTATCACTGTGTACTGTAGTGCATAAAACATTAATACGAAGGGAGACCAGGTGAGAGAGTTGAATGTGACATATCTTGACTCATTTTTCTAAAGGTTCAACCCAAAAGGTAAAGTAAAACAGCTCTTGATGGAGAGGAAAAGGTGGAAGGGGGTGGGTGATGATTCTTTCCCCCCGCTGCCTGGCACTGAACGGCCTCTCCTCTCTTCTCATTTTGCAGGGTCCACGAATTGCAGTTCCTGAGTGAAATGCTGAAGGTGGAGGCCCATGAGTCAGAGATTCTGTGCCTGGAGTACTCGAAGCCAGACACAGGTACCTGGCCCTGGCCTGGAATGGCCTTGAGTGAGCCCCTCCAGTCTGGCCAGAGCCACTGATACTTGTCCTGCCTCTTGACTATGGGGCTGATCGTTCTTTTGGCTACCAAAAGAGTTAGTGATCCTTCTTGATGTCTCTGAAGGCTTCTTGTTGTTTCTGAAGGCTTTGGGGAGGACTGCATCTCAACTCTGCCCGACTCCATGGCTCATGTGGCTTAAGGATGTGGGGCTCAGTTTCTCTGGGTGCTCTTTGCTGGGCACTCATGTTGGGCTGCGATCCACAAGCTCAGCAGTTTGAAACTACCAGCCGCTCTGCAGGAGAAAGGTGGGCCTTTCTACTCCTGTAAACAGTTACAGTCTCAGAAGCCCATAGGGGGTATTCACTATGAGTCAGCATTAACTTGATAGCAGCAGATTTGATTTTTGTAAAGTCTTTTTAAAGCCAACCAAAAGCTGAATCAGTGAAGAAGATCTGCTTTAGACATTGTGCTCTTTTAAAGAATAATCTGTCTGTGATCAGATTGACACAGGAACTTGGAAGGTTAGGTGAAAAGTTTAAGGGGCAGTGAGCTTATGTGTGTGATGGAAATTTGGAATTGGAAAAGGACAGTGAGAATGGCTACATAATTTCAGAAATATAATGAATGTTAGCAAATTGTACATGTAGAAATGATCGAATTGGTATATATTTTTGTGTGCATTGTTTTAGATCAGGGAGAAGACTCGAAGTTCAAATATAATTTACAGAGACCCCCCTTGTTAAATCTTGAATGGGACAAAGTCCAGAAAAAACAAATCATCTGGTTGAGGGAGACCGTAAGCATGAGGCCATAATGGGGACTGAAGGATTCACAACAGCTCGGTCACATGGAAAACAAAGGAAGCCCCTTTAAAAGTCAAGTTCCCAGCAGATCAGACCATCACAGTTGGAAATGTGACTACAGAAATGGGAAAGGGACCATGATTGGAGTAAATACATTATTGCAGATTAGAAAAGTTTACAGGACTGGTTCAGGGCCCTCCAACCATCTTGGTCAGGGCATGAACGTGCAACCTCAGTACCCCAATTCCCATCAAGGGCATACTCAGGCAAGTTCTTGAGGGCTAGACTACTCCTCACCAGGCTGGCCAGAGGAGTGGGTGGAAGCAAACAAACTCTGCCTGAGGGCAAAGCATTTTACGTTGCTAGTTCAGAGTCATGGAGCTCTAGTGCCATAGAAGGTTATGGGTTGGGCGGTTAACCACAAGGTTTCACTCTTCAAAACCACCAGCCAGCTCCAGGGAAGAAAGATGAGGCTTTCTACTCCAATAAAAATATATAGTCTGGAGATTAAAAGCCCCAATGTAAGTTAACTGGGTTGATTCCTACTAGAGGGATAATGTGTGTGGGCCAGATGCTTGCAAGGTCCCTCAAGGCAATGCTGCCAGACTGCAGTCTCTGCTCCCTGCTGGTGGAGACAATGGATTGCTTTTCTCTAAAACTTGGAACCATTAGCTTGGTTCCAGTAGGTGGAGTTCACACCCTACTGATAATGGTTCATATGGAGATCCAGAAAACAGGTCAAAGTTAAGCTGCCATTCTAAATGTAGGATCCGCCCATTTTGTCACCTGTATACCCTAGACCACCCCTTCTCACCGCTGTATAACATAGTCCAAGTCCTTCCTGTGATGTATGTCTTTACCCTCCCGTTTCCAATTCCCCTTGTCCTCCTTCCCTTCCCCCTCTCTCCATGTGGACCACCAAGTGGGGCTGAGGTGAGCAATGCTACCATGATATGTGTGTGACTGCATTATTGTAATATCTCTTCTATCTCTCATGCTCCCAATGACTTTAATATTTATATCTCAACCCTTTATGTTTCCAGGGCTTTCAATGACATTAGGCATCTTTTCAATGTTTATGAATCATGCTTATGAACCTCTCTTCTGTTAGTTGTCTGTGTGTATGCATTGCCTGTATTAAAAACATATAGAACCGAGCAATTTGTCTGGAAAAATAATTTATAGGAACTTTATGTTAGATTGCCATGCGTTTTGCATAGCCAATTGTTCTTTTAAAACACTTTTCTTGTCATTGTGATACCATGCTAAAAGGTAAAAACATCTGTATATAGTCAAATAGCTTTATCTTTCCTTTAAAGACATGAACCTTCGTGTCTTGCTTAAAGTTTCCACCTCACTAAAGCTAAATTGCTACTCTCGAAAATAAATCCCTCTAAGTTTTTAATGCTTTGAATATTTTATCGCTCTAATCCTCCTGGAGTTTATTTTTGAATGTAGTATGCTCCTTCCTTTGATTTCTTGTAAATTCAGCCAATTCAACCACTCATTAACCAAAGTATTCCTTTACCACTGGATTGTTTTGCCACCTTTGCTTTGCATAGCATATAGTTCTAAATTATATCCCAGACTACTGAATTATTTGCCAGAGTGGCTTTACTAATTGTACACTGGCATCACAACACGCGGGAGCTTCGGAAAGATCGTGGGAGAAAGGAATGAAAAGAGAAGATAATTTCCCATGAATTTTTGAAGCTTCCTCGTACAGGTGCTTTACAGTAAGTCGACATTAGGGTTTATAATCAATAAAAAATTCAACTGTGATCCAAGAATGAGGGGCGTGACATTTCCTGGTTGAGACAAAAGCGAACAGGCGAGCAGAATACGAAAAGAATTGGTTAACCGATGAAACTGCAGCCAAGTGTTAGCTGTTATCACAAAAATGAACACACAGAATATTCTTGAACTTGGAAGTGGGAACTTCAGCCTTTCAACGGCCATCGACGGTGCGGGGCAACATCCCCGCACTCCTACGCTCAGGAAGGGGGTTCTGGGGTCTGCGGCGCCGCGGGGCACAAGTGGGGCGAAGGGCTGCGAGGGAACGCCGAGGCAGAGGGGTCCCCGCGAGGCGGCTGCGGGCCGCTCCAGAAGGCAGGGGTCCGGGGGCTCTGCGGTCCCTCAGGACCCTCCAGGAGAGGCTCCAGAAAGGCAGCTGGAGGCCCCGGCCGGCCGTGCAGCTCGCTGGGAGGCGCGGGCGCACGTGCTCCGCCGGTCCGGGCGGCGGGGGCGGCTGAACGGGCCCTGGCCGTGGGCGGCGGGCGGCGGGCGGGCGCAGTGCGGCGCCGGGCAGGCGGGAGGTGACCGCGCGGGGCGGTCGCGGCGGCTGGGGCTACTGACGGCACACGGATCCGGAGCGCACTGCGCGGGGCGGGGCGCCGCGCAGGTGAGAGCGGCAGCGGACCCGGATGCGGCGCGGCTGAGGGCGGCCGAGGGCGGGGGGTCGCGGCGGCTAGCTCTTGGAGATCCCGGCCGGAGGCTCCGGCGCCGGTGCTGCGCTTCCTGCCGGCTCGAAGAACGAGCCCGAGCCTGGCCGCCCTCGGGATGCCTTGCTGAGGCTCCGCCGGACGTCCCCAACAGGGGGGGGGGGCGGGGCGGGGCGCGTTCGGGCGCCTCCTGAGGGCGCCTCAGCGGAGAGCGGCGTTGGCGCCGTGGAGTCTACGCTCCACGCGGGCGGCCCAACCCGCCTGCCACTCAGGTGTCTTTTTGCACGGAAGTGAGTTTTAGGAGCGGGAAACCTGTGGTGGGCGTGACTGACGTGTTTTTAAATCATTTTCTATACATTTAAAGCTGTAAAGGCAAAACTTCATGATCCAATTAATATAGCCAAAAATTCAGGCTTGATAGAAACATTTAGAATCCAGGCACTGGGGGTAAAGTCCCCTTATTCCCATCTGTTATTGGAGGAAGGTATGAGAGAGATTGGATACTGCGGTGGGAAGAAATAGAGCCAAATAGGAATGTCTGCTTCTATAGGGAGAATGTATCAGCCATGCGCTCACTTTAAGGCAGCACAGCTTTAAGGGAGAATCTGTGGAAATGATAGATTACCGCAGGAACATGAACTTGGAGTATATCTCCAACTAACAGAGTGGTGGTCTTCCAGCCATGGAACATTAGTCTCCCAGATTCCCTCTGTACCAGTCAGGGAATAAGTCCCAGTATTTATATATATATATATATATATATATATATATATATATATATATATATATATATATATATATATATATATATATATATATATATATATATATATATATATATATATATATATATATATATATATATATATTGTGCATAATGCCTTATACCTGGTCCCTTTGGCACCTTGTGATCGCACAGGCTGGTGTGCTTATTCCATGTGGGCTTTTTTGCTTCTGAGCCAGATGGCCGTTTGCTCACCTTCAAGCCTTTAAGACCCCAGACACTATCTCTTTTGATAGCCTCTGGCCTTTACTTCGGGGTCTTCGGTCCCTGCAGAGTGGACACATGCCTGCTGTGCGGGTATGGGACGTGTCGGAGCGCAGCCTGGTGGCGGAGCTTCAGGAGCATAAGTATGGCATGGCATGTGTGGCCTTCTCATCCAGTGCCAAGTACATTGTCTCAGTGGGCTACCAGCATGACATGATCGTCAATGTCTGGGCCTGGAAGGTGAGTGGGCTGCTGGCCTCAGGACAGGCGGGGCCGGGAGGGGAGCCAAGAAACTGCTGACCGGTGGCCTTTACTTCCGCCTGCTGGCCTCAGTCCCTTTCTAGAGAACTCTGAGCAGAAAGGAGCAACTGGGTATCTAGGATGCTGAAGAAGGGGCAGAAGGAGAGGTCAAGTTCACAGCTTGTCTAACCTTCAGTGTGTAAGTTTCTTTTCCCTCAGCTCCTAGAAGCAGAGCCTTGATTTCCCTTGACTTTCTCTCCAGAAAAACATTGTAGTGGCTTCCAACAAGGTGTCCAGTCAGGTGACAGCAGTATCCTTCTCTGAGGACTGCAGGCAACCGGCACATCAAGTTCTGGTACCTCGATGACAGCAAGACCTCAAAGGTGAGGCAGCAAGTAGCCACTAGGGTGGGGTCTGCCCAGATATGTTCCACCTGCGCCCCCTTCTGCATGCTCAAAAGCCCCTTGGAAGTCTCAGCTGGGCCAGGTGCTATGTCAATATGCAAGGGAAGCCTTCTCCCTCCCTCCCCAGGGCCTGCTTTCCAGGGGGTAGCCTGCAGGGTGTGTGGGTGGCACCTGTGGTGGGTCTCCACAGGTGAATGCCACTGTACCCCTGCTGGGCCGCTCCGGGCTGCTGGGGGAACCTGCGGAACAACCTGTTCACTGATGTAGCCTGTGGCCGCGGGAAGAAGACTGACAGCACCTTCTGTATCACATCCTCAGGGCAGCTGTGCGAGTTCAGTGACCCGGAGACTGTTGGACAAGTGGGTGGAGCTGAGTGTAAGTGAATGCTTTGTCGGCACCCTCCCGTCTGTCACCTCCGGGCTCCAGGGCACCTGAGTCTGCATGCACGCTGGGGGAGGCCCCAGGCGGAGGAAGGTGTTTGGGAACCTCTCTGCTTGCTCGCCCTCTCTGTCTCTGCCTCTTCCTCTGCTTTCCTCTTCTGCTCAGCACACAGACAGCATCACAGTAAGTGTGCTGGCCCTGTCCGCTGCCTCTGCTGCCTTTCTCTGGGCCGGCCTTTTCTGGGTGTGTCTTTGCCCAAACCTCAGGTGCCTTATAAGGAAGGCTTGCTGACTCCTTCCCCCTAATTGCACGGGGCTGTGGGCCCTCTGGCCAGCTGCTGTTAGAGGGAGGGGCATTGAGGGGCTCTGCCCAGGGCAGCTGGCCTGCCTTGCGCTTGTCCTTGCCTCTTGGCTCATGGCTGTTGAGGTGTCCGGTGAAGGAGTGGACAGACGCCCTTGCTGACTGTGGCTTCTGTGCTCACAGACCACAGTGGCCCACTGCATCTCGGTGAGCCAGGACTACATCTTCTGCGGCTGTGCTGACGGCACCGTGTGCCTTTTCAACCCCTTCAACCTGCACTTCCTCAGCACGCTGCCCCGGCCCCATGCCCTGGGGACAGACATTGCCAGCATCACAGAGGCCAGGTGAGCGGTGTGGGTGGGCCCCTGAGTCCTGTCAGAGCCCCACTCTGTGCCAGGCCGTCCCTGGCATGCTGCAAGGAGAGGAGGGCACACATAGACCTCTGGGAAGACCCTTGCAGTCAAGCACAGGTGGGTCTTTTAGCATTTGTTGCTCACTGTGGGCAACCGTGGTAATCTGAGTCTGCAGTGTGGTAATTAATGCATTGTCCTGTAAACACCACAGCTAGGACAGACGGGCAGTTCCTTAGGGTTTCTGAGAGAGGCTGGAAACCTGACGGAGCAGGCCTTTCTCCCTCAGGGTGGTCCTGGGTAGCAGCTAAGGTAGGAGGGTCTTATTGTAGCCTCGGGCCTTGGGTTGGGTGATTGCAGGAAGTGAAGTTTTGCTCTGGTTTCAGTGCTGTCAGGAAGCGGGGCAGTTCTGCAGTTGGGTATATTAATTTCTCATTCAGGGAAGGAGTGGGCTAAATCTGCAAATGGCAGGAAATGATATATGACCATGACTGGTTTGCACAGTGCCCTTCCTTTTCCTCTGACGTGAGTCTAGAAGGGCCTGACATCTGCTTGGCTGCATCACGGCCACACACTGTCCCCGCCTGATGTTGGGGGCTATGAAATAGCTTGTGTTCTTTTGCAGAGCCCCATGGCAAGGAATGCCAGGCCAGCCGCTGCGTTCTTTCTCCAGTGACTGCTGGCCACCCTGCTGCTCCTCCCTTTAGTGCCCCTTTTCATTAGCGCTAACTCACCAGTTTGCCCTGTCTGCCCTGGACACCCTGACCCCCTCTTTCCTCAGTCGCCTTTTCGCTGGAGTGGCCAATGCGAAGTATCGGGACACCATCACCTTGACCTTTGATCCTGCAAATCCGTGGCTGTCTTGTGTGTACAATGACCATAGTACTTATGTCTGGGGTGTGAAGGGCCCCAAGAAAGTGGGCAAGGTGTATTCAGCTCTGTATCATTCCTCCTGCGTCTGGAGTGTAGAGGTACGTGGGCCAGGTCTGCTGAGACTGACCGTGTTTCCTGGCCTACCATTAGGAGCTGGGGTTCCTCAAGTGTGGAATTTGTTTCCTCCAGCACCCTTGCTCCCCAAGCTGTGCCCCTGGGTCCCTTCGTATCTGTTAATTGGCTCTGAGGATGGGAGGGGATTTTAGTGCTGACTCATCTCAGACGTTTTTCAGTATGCCCCTGTGCAGTCTTAGCTTGGCCTCTTTGGACATGTTCCTGAACTTGACCAAACCTTAGTTTCTGCAATTGTGAAATGACATACCTGATGCATTTGATTTTTACGAACAGGAGACAATGTAAGTGGGAGATTTAGAATGCCTAGTACTTACTAGGTGCTTGGTTAATGTATATTCCTTTACTTGTTAAAGACAAGAGCTAATCATTATGACTTGCTTGCTATGGGACAAGCCGTTGCCTCCAGGGGACAGGATGGGGGAACTTTAGGCCCCCAAGGACAGAGGTTCAGGAGGGTTTAGCTGAAAAGGGTTGGGGACAAAATTTATTATCTCCAAGGGAAAGATACTAACTTGACAATGAAGAAACGGCAAAACCCACCCTTAGCCAAGTCATTAAGGTTAACATCCCGTGGCAGCAGCATGAATCTGGTGAGAGGGTACACTGAGAGGTTTCAAAATGTTCCCAGAAAATGTTATGACTCTTAAGAACTCCCAATAAAATGTTGAACAACAACAACCAACGTTGATGGAAAGTTTCTTTTAGTTCTGTTTTTCCATGCAGCCTCCTCCTAGCATTGTGTCTGGTATTCTTGACCCAAATGTATAAGGAACTTAGGATAGTCATGAGGAAACATCAGGCAACCTTCATTTGAGGTACACCTGCCAGAGTAACTTATCACACTCTCCCAGGTGTCAGGGTAGGAAAGACAAGCAAAGACTGAAAGCCGTTCTAGACTGGGACAGATGACACCCATGTGCCGTGGGGGCTCCTGGGATCCTGGAGCAGAAGAAGTACATTCGTGGGATAAACAAACAAACTCATTGGCATTGGGTTGATTCCAACTCAGAGCAACCCCCGCTGGTGACATTTAAATAAAGTCTAATAATGTTGTACCAGTGTGACCTCCGTGGTCCTTATCACTGTGTACTGTAGTGCATAAAACATTAATACTAAGGGAGACCAGGTGAGAGAGTTGAATGTGACATATCTTGACTCATTTTTCTAAAGGTTCAACCCAAAAGGTAAAGTAAAACAGCTCTTGATGGAGAGGAAAAGGTGGAAGGGGGTGGGTGATGATTCTTTCCCCCCGCTGCCTGGCACTGAACGGCCTCTCCTCTCTTCTCATTTTGCAGGGTCCACGAATTGCAGTTCCTGAGTGAAATGCTGAAGGTGGAGGCCCATGAGTCAGAGATTCTGTGCCTGGAGTACTCGAAGCCAGACACAGGTACCTGGCCCTGGCCTGGAATGGCCTTGAGTGAGCCCCTCCAGTCTGGCCAGAGCCACTGATACTTGTCCTGCCTCTTGACTATGGGGCTGATCGTTCTTTTGGCTACCAAAAGAGTTAGTGATCCTTCTTGATGTCTCTGAAGGCTTCTTGTTGTTTCTGAAGGCTTTGGGGAGGACTGCATCTCAACTCTGCCCGACTCCATGGCTCATGTGGCTTAAGGATGTGGGGCTCAGTTTCTCTGGGTGCTCTTTGCTGGGCACTCATGTTGGGCTGCGATCCACAAGCTCAGCAGTTTGAAACTACCAGCCGCTCTGCAGGAGAAAGGTGGGCCTTTCTACTCCTGTAAACAGTTACAGTCTCAGAAGCCCATAGGGGGTATTCACTATGAGTCAGCATTAACTTGATAGCAGCAGATTTGATTTTTGTAAAGTCTTTTTAAAGCCAACCAAAAGCTGAATCAGTGAAGAAGATCTGCTTTAGACATTGTGCTCTTTTAAAGAATAATCTGTCTGTGATCAGATTGACACAGGAACTTGGAAGGTTAGGTGAAAAGTTTAAGGGGCAGTGAGCTTATGTGTGTGATGGAAATTTGGAATTGGAAAAGGACAGTGAGAATGGCTACATAATTTCAGAAATATAATGAATGTTAGCAAATTGTACATGTAGAAATGATCGAATTGGTATATATTTTTGTGTGCATTGTTTTAGATCAGGGAGAAGACTCGAAGTTCAAATATAATTTACAGAGACCCCCCTTGTTAAATCTTGAATGGGACAAAGTCCAGAAAAAACAAATCATCTGGTTGAGGGAGACCGTAAGCATGAGGCCATAATGGGGACTGAAGGATTCACAACAGCTCGGTCACATGGAAAACAAAGGAAGCCCCTTTAAAAGTCAAGTTCCCAGCAGATCAGACCATCACAGTTGGAAATGTGACTACAGAAATGGGGAAGGGACCATGATTGGAGTAAATACATTATTGCAGATTAGAAAAGTTTACAGGACTGGTTCAGGGCCCTCCAACCATCTTGGTCAGGGCATGAACGTGCAACCTCAGTACCCCAATTCCCATCAAGGGCATACTCAGGCAAGTTCTTGAGGGCTAGACTACTCCTCACCAGGCTGGCCAGAGGAGTGGGTGGAAGCAAACAAACTCTGCCTGAGGGCAAAGCATTTTACGTTGCTAGTTCAGAGTCATGGAGCTCTAGTGCCATAGAAGGTTATGGGTTGGGCGGTTAACCACAAGGTTTCACTCTTCAAAACCACCAGCCAGCTCCAGGGAAGAAAGATGAGGCTTTCTACTCCAATAAAAATATATAGTCTGGAGATTAAAAGCCCCAATGTAAGTTAACTGGGTTGATTCCTACTAGAGGGATAATGTGTGTGGGCCAGATGCTTGCAAGGTCCCTCAAGGCAATGCTGCCAGACTGCAGTCTCTGCTCCCTGCTGGTGGAGACAATGGATTGCTTTTCTCTAAAACTTGGAACCATTAGCTTGGTTCCAGTAGGTGGAGTTCACACCCTACTGATAATGGTTCATATGGAGATCCAGAAAACAGGTCAAAGTTAAGCTGCCATTCTAAATGTAGGATCCGCCCATTTTGTCACCTGTATACCCCCAATCCCTCCTCTTCCTATTGCATGTATGCCCCTAGACCACCCCTTCTCACCGCTGTATAACATAGTCCAAGTCCTTCCTGTGATGTATGTCTTTACCCTCCCGTTTCCAATTCCCCTTGTCCTCCTTCCCTTCCCCCTCTCTCCATGTGGACCACCAAGTGGGGCTGAGGTGAGCAATGCTACCATGATATGTGTGTGACTGCATTATTGTAATATCTCTTCTATCTCTCATGCTCCCAATGACTTTAATATTTATATCTCAACCCTTTATGTTTCCAGGGCTTTCAATGACATTAGGCATCTTTTCAATGTTTATGAATCATGCTTATGAACCTCTCTTCTGTTAGTTGTCTGTGTGTATGCATTGCCTGTATTAAAAACATATAGAACCGAGCAATTTGTCTGGAAAAATAATTTATAGGAACTTTATGTTAGATTGCCATGCGTTTTGCATAGCCAATTGTTCTTTTAAAACACTTTTCTTGTCATTGTGATACCATGCTAAAAGGTAAAAACATCTGTATATAGTCAAATAGCTTTATCTTTCCTTTAAAGACATGAACCTTCGTGTCTTGCTTAAAGTTTCCACCTCACTAAAGCTAAATTGCTACTCTCGAAAATAAATCCCTCTAAGTTTTTAATGCTTTGAATATTTTATCGCTCTAATCCTCCTGGAGTTTATTTTTGAATGTAGTATGCTCCTTCCTTTGATTTCTTGTAAATTCAGCCAATTCAACCACTCATTAACCAAAGTATTCCTTTACCACTGGATTGTTTTGCCACCTTTGCTTTGCATAGCATATAGTTCTAAATTATATCCCAGACTACTGAATTATTTGCCAGAGTGGCTTTACTAATTGTACACTGGCATCACAACACGCGGGAGCTTCGGAAAGATCGTGGGAGAAAGGAATGAAAAGAGAAGATAATTTCCCATGAATTTTTGAAGCTTCCTCGTACAGGTGCTTTACAGTAAGTCGACATTAGGGTTTATAATCAATAAAAAATTCAACTGTGATCCAAGAATGAGGGGCGTGACATTTCCTGGTTGAGACAAAAGCGAACAGGCGAGCAGAATACGAAAAGAATTGGTTAACCGATGAAACTGCAGCCAAGTGTTAGCTGTTATCACAAAAATGAACACACAGAATATTCTTGAACTTGGAAGTGGGAACTTCAGCCTTTCAACGGCCATCGACGGTGCGGGGCAACATCCCCGCACTCCTACGCTCAGGAAGGGGGTTCTGGGGTCTGCGGCGCCGCGGGGCACAAGTGGGGCGAAGGGCTGCGAGGGAACGCCGAGGCAGAGGGGTCCCCGCGAGGCGGCTGCGGGCCGCTCCAGAAGGCAGGGGTCCGGGGGCTCTGCGGTCCCTCAGGACCCTCCAGGAGAGGCTCCAGAAAGGCAGCTGGAGGCCCCGGCCGGCCATGCAGCTCGCTGGGAGGCGCGGGCGCACGTGCTCCGCCGGTCCGGGCGGCGGGGGCGGCTGAACGGGCCCTGGCCGTGGGCGGCGGGCGGCGGGCGGGCGCAGTGCGGCGCCGGGCAGGCGGGAGGTGACCGCGCGGGGCGGTCGCGGCGGCTGGGGCTACTGACGGCACACGGATCCGGAGCGCACTGCGCGGGGCGGGGCGCCGCGCAGGTGAGAGCGGCAGCGGACCCGGATGCGGCGCGGCTGAGGGCGGCCGAGGGCGGGGGGTCGCGGCGGCTAGCTCTTGGAGATCCCGGCCGGAGGCTCCGGCGCCGGTGCTGCGCTTCCTGCCGGCTCGAAGAACAAGCCCGAGCCTGGCCGCCCTCGGGATGCCTTGCTGAGGCTCCGCCGGACGTCCCCAACAGGGGGGGGGGGCGGGGCGGGGCGCGTTCGGGCGCCTCCTGAGGGCGCCTCAGCGGAGAGCGGCGTTGGCGCCGTGGAGTCTACGCTCCACGCGGGCGGCCCAACCCGCCTGCCACTCAGGTGTCTTTTTGCACGGAAGTGAGTTTTAGGAGCGGGAAACCTGTGGTGGGCGTGACTGACGTGTTTTTAAATCATTTTCTATACATTTAAAGCTGTAAAGGCAAAACTTCATGATCCAATTAATATAGCCAAAAATTCAGGCTTGATAGAAACATTTAGAATCCAGGCACTGGGGGTAAAGTCCCCTTATTCCCATCTGTTATTGGAGGAAGGTATGAGAGAGATTGGATACTGCGGTGGGAAGAAATAGAGCCAAATAGGAATGTCTGCTTCTATAGGGAGAATGTATCAGCCATGCGCTCACTTTAAGGCAGCACAGCTTTAAGGGAGAATCTGTGGAAATGATAGATTACCGCAGGAACATGAACTTGGAGTATATCTCCAACTAACAGAGTGGTGGTCTTCCAGCCATGGAACATTAGTCTCCCAGATTCCCTCTGTACCAGTCAGGGAATAAGTCCCAGTATTATTTCCCTTGGTGCTAGTATCCCACATTTCCCCTCTCTGCATTATGTTTAAGATTCAAAAAGTGTCACGGAGGCAACATGGTCTCTTTTCATATCTATTAGCTTCCTATAGAAGTGACATGAGACTGCAAGCATCACAATTATGATAAAAAACACAGTCAGACTGGAACTTAAGCTATGTGAAGTACTTTGCCCCCAAGCTCGCGGGTCCAACCCTTCCATGCTACTCCTCAATTGCTTAATCACATCAGAGCCAGGAGAAGCCTCAAGCTTGTCTTTGAATGTATAGAAAATATCCTTTTTAAGCTGATCAATATCTAATGAAATGTTTCCCTTAAACCCTTGCAAATGTTGGCCTCTCCATCTCTTCCTTGTCCATCTTTCTCCAAAGGTGGTTGCGTCCTTTTAAAGGGAGTCCATCAGTTTTATTCTGTAAAAAACATACATGCATAGCCTTTTCTCCAGGTGAATGGACCTGGATCCCAAACACAGTTTCCATCATCCTCAGATTTCTTAGGATCAATTTTCTCTGTAGAATTGAAAACGTGTTTATCTTCCCTAATTTTATTACAAGCTTTTAGTAAGGAGAAAAATTTTTTAGTTAAAATGAGTAAATGAACTTTGTCACACATAAGATTCCTCTTCTCCTCCTTCTGTTTTAACAATTTAAATAGTAAAGCATTGCTAGATCTTGAACCAGTAAAAGTACTAGTTAGATAACCTTCATTGTTATGTAAATACTGGCTCCCATCCCTCAGAGAATTAAGAGAGCTAACTAATTGGGAGAACTTCTTATCATACTTTGAAAGACTGAAAAAATTCTTAATAAATTTGTTCAGCTGATCTTGAAGTAACTTACCAAGCAGACATTTTTTCTCCAGGCTTACCAATAAGGTTATAGGCTCAATTGAGCCGTTTTGCCTTTCAGGCTTCTCACACTGTATGATTTTACCTTGCAATATTCTGTCTTGGTTAACTTCACTCATTCCCTCTATGCTGGCTTTAGGGGAAGTTAATGGGAGGGCCTTAGGCCCCCCTGAATGCCCTAAGGAAATGACCCGGCATCCACAGTTAACAAACCTTTTTCCTTCCATTTCTAATTCCATGTGGGGGCGCTGTTTCTCCACAACAGCAGTCCAGAAGACTGCTTGATTTATAGGGTGGTCAAACTTCTCAAGTACTCTTTCCTGATAGGTATAAATTTTTACTCTAGAAATGCAAGGAAGGGAAAATTGGCTTAAGCGATCCTACATTTTTACAAACCATGGTATATCAGAACTCATTACTGCCTTAATTTCTTCTTCACAATCCTGACCAATAACTCCAGCAACACCTTGAGAATTTATGTTGGACTTTCTTTTTTTTTTTTGGACTTTCTTAATAAACTTCCTATAGTTCTTTTAGGTAGTGGACCCCAATTACTGCTCTTCGTTTCTGATTCAATCACAGTTTTGGGCTTTTTCTTACAACTCTTATCAACTCCAGTATCAATTTTAATTTCTTGAGTACTAAGGTTAAATCTTCCTGATAGAAACTGTATTAATCTTTCAATAAGAGGTCCCTGCTTTTGAGGATCAAGCTCCTGTGAAGGCTTCTGAGCCATCTCTTGGTTATTCAAACCAACTGCAGTGAGAACAGAGACTAGGTTTTTGCCTCTTTGGCTAGGTCTGTTCTCCTGCTGTGAGGCTGCTAGATAAAGGCGATTTCTCTCAAAGATCTTCTTTGCTCCAGTAGGCAGACACCTTGCCTACCACGCTCTGCTATGAGGGCTCTGCATCAAGCTTCTTCCACTATTTTCCCGCCGGGAAGTCTTTGCTAATGGCGACCCTTCACTGTTGATTTTTGAACGACATTGGCTCGCCCAATGAGTTCCCTTCCTACAATGGAGGCAGAGTTCAGGTTCGTTTAAACCCGATCTCCATGGTCCTGGCCCATGCTCTGACATTGGCCGCAGCCTGCTCTGCCTACACTCTTTTGAAGATGACTTGTCTTCCCACAACTAAAGCACTTTCTTCCAGGTCTGATATAGTTTGCCAATGAAGCTGCCATGAGGTCTGCCTTGTATTCCTCTGCCTCTACATTCCTGCATATCCTAAAATAACCCAGCAAAGTGCCCTGTTCGCTGTAGGGATGCAAGGCATTTTTACAGTGCTTATTAGAGAAATCATAAGATAGCTTGTGCACTAGGTCTCTTACTGCCTGAACATTCTTCACACATTTGGAAATAGCATCTTCCAGTCGGGACACAAAGTCAGCGTAACGCTCATCATTCTGTTGTCTTATAGCCCTGTAACGCGGCGTTCTCTCTTCTGATGGAATTATCTTTTCCCAGGCCCTTAAGCAAACCTCATGTATCTGTCCTATTGTCTGTTCAGTAAACTGTAGTTGAGACTCAACTGTAATATAATTTGCATCCCCTAGCAATTGATGAATTCCTATATCTATCCCATCCTCAGCATTCTTCCCAGCTCTTGCAAGGGCTGCTTCCTTCCATAGCATTTGATATCACAAGCATTCTGAAGAGTAAAGACAAATTCTCACTAAAGCTTTCCAATCTGTAGGGGTCCAGCTGTCAGACTCTGCTAGAGCCCTTATCATGCTAATTACAAAATGTGAGTCTGGGCCCTAGTCATTGATTGCCTGCTTGAGATCTTTTAGCAACTTAAAAGGCAAAGGCACTGTGAATTCCTTTTGGTTCTAACAGGATAAGACATCTTGCATTCTAAATCTTCTTCTGCAATCCCTCTTCCTACTCTGGAGAGTAAAGGTGCTTTCCTATACTTTGCTCCTTTACGTCTATTCTCTGAGCTACTCTTTTCAATCTGGATATCTTGGAGTTCCACTTCCTGAACTTCACCTTCTGTGCTAGGTCTCCTAGTTTGCATTTCTTTGGAGCTAATCTCTCTACCTTCAGGGCTGGCTTGCTTGATTGTTTTACAATCTCTGGCCTTTCTTACACTAAATTCCAGCAGGAGAGCAGTTGCTTTTACTATGTCCCCTTCTGACTCAGGCTCATTCTTTTAGCTCTGCCTAAAATCTTCTCATCTGCCTGAAACCCGTTCTCACTGCTTCTCATCTGATTTAAATTTGGGCATCTTAGACGTTGCCTGTTCTGCTTCTTGGCTTTCTCTACCTTTGAAAGCAAGGGAGCTTCCTGGGATTGTTTAATAGCCATGCTTTGGATCTTGCAATCCACTGCCTCTAGTACTGTATCACCTTTAAACCTTCGGAGTCTGCAGTCTCGCGAGAGCATACAGGCTTTGGCAATGAGGTTCTGTTCTAGAATTGGAGGCTTTAGATAACAAACCAATCCCTGCCTTTTCAGTTTTTCCTAAAGTTTCTTAACCTAAATCATGCTTATTCACAGACACTTTAGCTTGCTTTTCTAGATTTGAATAGACACAAGACTTCTCACTAGACTGTTCATCCTTATTCTCTTCCTCCTGCAAAAGTTTTAAAACCATCTTAACTTGTACCCACAGAGACCACTTCTCCATAGGGATACTCTCCCCATCTCTGTGCTTCCTTTAAGTTGACAATGACCTCCTCCCAGGTCTCTAAATCAAAAGTTCCTTCCTCTGAGAACCATGAATTATACCTTTTTACTACTTTTAGAAAACATTGTATCTTTTTCTTCGTTACTTTTACACCTTGTCTTTTCAGTAAGTAGAGAGCATGGTACCATAAGTTTCAGGTTTACTTTTACCTTGCTCCCATTATCCTCTTTAAAATTCTAATTCACTATTTCCACTACTTCTCTGTCAATCCCCACACCGGATCCTCACTTCGCACAATTTTCAAATTCACTCTACGTACCAATGGGGCCATATAATTGTTATATGGGATATAACTCATATTGTCCCACGTTGTGCGCCATTTGTCTGGGGAAGCCCGCCTTGTGCTGGGGCTCCAGCCTCCAGCCCAGTCCTTGAGCCTCCTGCCTGGTCTCCATCCCACCTCCCTTCGTCCACACTGAGCGTGGACCTGGCTGGTAAGATCATGGCCATCCAGGAGGTGAGCATGCTACCATGAATTGTGTCTGACTGCATTATTGTAATGTCTCTTCTATCGCTCATGCTCCCGGTGACTTTAATATAATATTTATATATCTCAACCATACAATTGTGCTTATTGAACCCAAGATTACTGGTGGGGGGCTGGCACCCCAACTCATACCACAGTACATACCATTTGTCTAGTTCTTCAATGCTTCCTCTCCCGCTCACTCCCTCCAACTATCATGACCTCAGCTCTACCTTACAAAGCCGGCTAGACCAGAGCATGTACACTGGTACAGATAAGAACTCTCAACACACAGAATCCAGGACAGATAAACCCTTCAGGAACAGTAATGGAAGTAGTGATAACATGAGGGTAGGGATGAGATAGAGGGAACTGATAGCAATGATTGATGTATTAACGCTCACACCCCAGGGGGACAAGCAACAGAAACATTGGTGAAGTGAGACCTTGGACATTGTAAAATATGAAAGTATAATTTATCAAGGTTTCATGAGGGTGGGAGAGTGGGAGAGAAGGGGGGAAAAGGAGCTGATACCAAGGGGTCAAGTATAAAGAAAATGATGATGGTACCGTAGGTACAAATGTGCTTGATACAATTGATGTATGCATTGTTATAAGTGGTGTAAGAGCCCCCGATAAAATGACTTAATTTTTAAAAAGTGTTTAGGTAGATCTTGATGGAGGATAGATTGAGAAACAATAGTTTCAGAATTTGATAATTTTGCTTAATAATCAAACTGAAAACTCACTGCCATTGCATCTTTTGTGACTCACAGCAACCCTGACTTTCAGCAACCCTATTGGACAGGGTAGAGCAGCCCCTGTGAGTTTCTGAGACTGCAACTCTTTACAGGGGTAGAAAGCCCTAACGTTTCTCTCTCAGAGCGGGTGGTGGTTTTGAACTATGTGGGTAGCAGCCCAAGTGAAAACCACTATGCCACCAGGGCTCCCTGTGCCACATAGCGGGAGCTGTTGTTTTCCCAAACATTCACTTGGCTATTTCTTTTATAAGAAGCCAAGTAATTTGGCAGCTTATTTCTGTTCCAGTTTTCTTATATAGAAAATGTGGTGACAGTGTGAACCTGTTTGTTGTAGTTTATGTGAACATAATTGAGTGATCTAGACCAAGTGAGCTAGACCAAGTGAGCTGACTGGTCAAAAATCAGACCTGTGGATTGCCAAATTGGTTCTGCTGAGATTGGGGCTTTCCTGGATCCACAGGCTTCCTCCAAGCTGTGTCCGAGAAGCTCTGCATTTTAGAGCTACATTTTATAGTTGAAAGAGAGGCCTAAGGAGGGAGGGAGTCCTTAAGCTCTAAGACCTTAATGCTGTCATTGCTGTCCTCTTTTAGTGTACCTGCAGTTTCCACACTGCAGTGGGAACCATTGAAACAGCTGTTCTCATTCTCTGAGATGGTGTGCCACCCCACTCCATACCACCACCACCTCATCCCTTTCTCTTATTGTAGAGATAATGCCCCTTCCATATGTATCTCAGATATTCAATTAATGAAGAAAGACAAAAGTAGGAGAAATGATTTAGATGAAGGAGACCATAAGCATGAGGCCATAATGGGGTCCAAAGGCTGTGTGGCCATGTCGCTAATTATAGAAATGGATGAAATCTGCCACAAAAATGTGATTGGAGGCAGAGCAATTCATCACTCTCTCAGGCAGGACTACATAAGTGAGAATGGGGCCATTATGGAGACATGGAGACGATCACAGATTAGAAAGGCTTACTGGATTTGTTCTGGGGCCTTCCGACCACTATAACTCATGACCATAGGGTCTTAGACTTTCCCAATTTCCATTGAGGACCTTCCCAGGGAAGTCCCAGAGGGCAGATTGCTCCTCTCTGCTCTGGCTAGTTGTTGTTGCGTGCCATTGAGGACACTTGGACTCGTCGTGACCTCACATACAACCGAATGAAACACTGTAGGGTCGTGCACCATCCTCACAATTGTTCCTGTGCCTGAACCACCGATGAAGCCACTGAGTCCATCCACTTCTTCGAGGACCTCCTCTGTTTCATGGCTTCTCCACTGTTGTACCAAATAGGATGTCCTTCTCCAGGGACTGGTCTCTCCTGACAACATGTCCAAAGTATGTAAGATGGCGTCTTGCCATCCTTGCCTCTAAGCAGCACTCTGGCCTTATTTCTTCTGATACAGATTGGTCAGTCCTTCAGCAGTCCATGGTACTGTCAGTAGTCTTCTGGTGGACCACAATTCGATGCATCTGTTCTTCTACAGCCTTCCTTATTCAGTGTCTAACTTTCACATGCATATGATGCAATGGAAAATAGCATGGCTTAGGTCATGTGCACCTTAGTCCTCAGAGTAACATCATTGTTCTTCAACACTATAAAGAGGTTTTCTGCAGCAGATTTACCCATTACAATACATCTTTTGATCTCCTGACTGCTGTTTCTATGAACATTGATAGTGGATGTAAGCAAGACAAAATCCTTGACAACTGAAGCCCTTTTCTCTGTTTATCACCTATTGGTCCAGTTTTGGGGATTTTGGTCTTCCTTATATTGAATTGTAACCCATATTGAAGGCTGCAATCCTTGATCTTCAGCAAGTGGTTCAATTCCTCCTCACTTTCAGCAAACAAATGGCGTCATATATGCACACAAGCAGGCTCCCAAAAGTTAGTGGAACAAGGAATCAAAAGAGAATGGAATTTTTCAGGGACTTTTTGAAATACCAGTGTGTGTGTGTGTGTGTGTGTGTGTGTGAGACAGAGAGAGAGAGAGAGAGAGAGAGAGAGAGAGAGAGAGAGAGAGAGAGAGAGAGAGAGAGAGAGAGGAGATGTGGGCATAAAACAAACATCAAGCAACATAAGGGAGAATGCTGTTGGCTGCTGTTGAACTGATTCCGGTGCGCATGCACAGTGACCTGCTGTGTGCACCATAGTGACCCCTCAGAAGCAGATCATCAAGCCTACCTTTCAACTGAAATTCTGAGAATTCACAATTTTCAGAAGTATGTGGATAACAGTGAAAGCCAAAATTCTATTTGCACAGTCCCCACGTGGATTAAGCTTCCAGTGAATTCCTTCAGACCATTGACCAGGGATGTGAACACTCTTGCCACCAGGCAGAGGGCATTGGAAAGTGGATTACCCCTTAGGCAGCCCATGGTGGGGCTTAGAGACTTGCCTAAGTGTATCCTTGAATCGAGGCTGCCATTCTGGGCTGCACGGTCATGAGTCATGCCCCCAAAGCCTTGGTTGTTTGGCCCTGGACCACTCTTGTAAACTGTCCTGTTTCACACAGGTCCCAATCCTTGTCCTATTCTTGCTTCTGTAGTCCCACCTGGAACTGTGATGTTGGGATCTGCCGCCATGTCCTTTCAAGTCTGTGAATCTCAGATAACCCTTACATATCAATAAGACCTCTTGCTAATAGTTTCCCTCCCCTCATCTCGATGGCATGTGTTGGCCCTTGGACTATCTAGGTTACCTAGCGGGCATTTGGATTATGTAGGCTCCCTAGCGGGAATTTGGACTATATAGATTACCTAGTGGGCAATTAGACTTTGTAGGTTATCTAGCGGGCACTTTGACTATCTAGGTTACCTAGCTAGCACTTGAACTATCTACGTTACCTAGCGGTTACTTGGAGTATGTTGGCTACCTACCGGGCTGTTGGACTATCTAGGTTACCTAGCCGGCACTTGGGCTATCTAGGTTAACTAACGGGCACTTGGACTATGTAGGTTCCCTAGCGGGCCCTTGGACTATGTAAGTTCCCTAGCGGGCACTTGGACTATGTGGGTTCCCTAGCGGGCATTAGGACTATCTGGGTTACCTAACGGGCACTTGGACTATGTAGGTTAACTAGCGGGCTTTGGACTATGTAGGTTACCTAGCGGACACTTGGACTATGTAGGTTCCCTATCGTTCACTTGGAGAATGTAGGTTAACTAAGGGGCACTAGGACAATGTAGGTTACCTAGCGGGCCTTGGGACTATCTAGGTTACCTAGGGGGAACTTGGACTATGTAGGTTTACTATTGGGCACTTGGACTATCTAGGTTACCTTAGCAGGCACTTGGACTATGTAGGTTAACTAGCGGGCACTTGGACTATCTAGGTTACCTAGCAGGCACTTGGACTATGTACGTTTCCTAGCGGGTACTTGGACTATCTATGTTAACTAGCGGGCACTTGGACTATGTAGATTCCCTATCGGGCACTTGGACTATGTAGGTAACCTAGTGGTCACTTGAACTGTCTAGGTTACCTAGCGGGCATTTGGACTATGTAGGTTAACTAGCGAGCTCTTGGACTATCTAGGTTAACTAGCGGGCACTTGGACTATTAGGGTCCCTAGCAGGCATTTGGACTATATCGGTTACCTAGCGGGCACTTGGACTATGTAGGTTCCCTAGCGGGCACTTGGACTATTTAGGTTACCTAGCAGGCACTTTGACTATCTAGGTTAACTAACGGGCACTTGGACTATGGAAAGAAGTGCCTAATGGTCACCAGGACCCATGGTTAATCCAGGCGTGGTCATCTGATTCCAATCGATCAGACCTAGCTATAAATCACTTATATGTCTGGGTAATTAAAAGCAAATATAAATTTTCAAAAAAAATAACGTTGCATGGGATAGAAAGAGAATACATAACAACATCAGACATAAATATGCCTCAAGACAAACTCATTGTGCACATCCAGAATACATAATGGCTCTTGCTAAGATGCGTTTCCCACTAGACCCTACCCCAAGCCAGTAAAAGCCAGAAACTCTACAGTAAACTGTGGATTGTACTACTCTGAAATGGGAGCTGTGTCTCTAGACCTAATTTGGGGCTGTTCGTGCTGAGGACTCACCAATACCTGCTGCAGTGACAACAGTCCAGGTGAGAATAAGGAAATCTGGATGACAGCCAGGATATAGGAGCACTGAGACCTCAAATTGCTTCTAGGCGAGCATGGCCTAATGGGCTTCCATTTATGCACCTCTGGCAGGAGGAGTTTGTTCTGGAAAGTAATGGTTTCTAAGGAAGTATTTCTTAAACTTTCACATGCATGCACTTACCCAGGTTCCTGGAAATCGGGCTGGGGGGCAGATTCTGATTTTGTGGGTTCAGGGTGGGGGGTCTAGGATCCAGCAGTTCTAGAGGCCCTGGTACTCTTGGGCTGTTAACCACAAGGACAGTAGTCCTAAACCACCAGCCACTCCTTGGGAGAAATATGAGGCTGTAGACTCCGGGCAAGAGTGACAGTCTGGGAAACCCACAAGGGCAGTTCTACCCTGTCCTGTAGGGTCACTATGAGTCAGCATCAACTCGATGGCATTAGCATGGGAGAAGCTAATGCTGATGTTGCTGGTTCCTTGACCTATCATACTTTGAGTGGCAAAGTCCCAAGGGCCTTCCCGGATGTGATGGCCAAAAGCAGTAGTGTTCACCCTTAGTCATACTTTGGAATCCCTTAGGAGCTTTCAAGCCTCCCATTGGCCTGGCGCCATCCCAGACCAATGAAGCAAGACTTAGTGGAAGCAGGATTCAGGTCACGGTCAGTGAGAAAGCCCCCTTGGCAATGCCAACGTACAGCCAGTGCAGAGTCGAACTGGTCGACGACTCCACATGACTCCATATACTTTGGTGAAGCCAGCTGTTTGGGCAAGGTTTTCAGAGTTACCACCCATGTAGACTTGTTGGTGATAGTGCATTAAATAGAGCACATGCAGTGCATTGCATGAGTGTCCTATGCCATGCAACCACACCAGGGGTATGTTGAGCCAATTTCTCTGGGAGACCAAGGGTGTTGGCTCCATCCTGAACGTTGGCAGGGTAATGGACTGACACAGAGGAAACTCATTCTCTTTGTGGTGGTGCACTAATGGGTTCTTCACAGAAGGCCAAGTCCATGGCTGCAGATGCTCACGGGGCTGAGGGAGCAGGTCAAATCCTAAGTCCGAGGTGGGTGTTTGCATATTTACATGCCCTCACTGCCATCAAGTCCATTCCAACTCACAGGCCCATGGGACTGAGTAAAATGGCCCCCGTGGGTTTCTGAGACTGTGATTCTTTAGAGGAGTAGAAAATCTCCTCTTTCTCCAGAGGAGCGGTTGGTCATTCAAACTGCTGACCTTGAGATTAACAGTCCAACTCCTGACCACTCTTGCCGTCAGAATTCTATTTATTTACACAAGTATATATATATCCTTTCCCAAAAGAACTCCACATTTTCAAATCATTCTTGACACTCATGGCCTTTTTTCCTTTATAGCCATGCCTTTGGTTGAAACACAGATATAAGAGAAATATTTATCTACTTATAGGGGTACAAAAGTAGCTTTGGTGGCATAGTGTTTGCATGTTGGGCTGCTAACACCAAAGTCAGCACTTTGAAACCACCAGCCACTCCGTGGGAAGAAGAGTCTGTCTACTCCTATAAAGAGTTACAGTCTCAGAAACTCACAGGGACAGATCTACTCTGCCTCATAGGGTCACTATGAGTCAGCATCACCTCCCTGGCAGTGAGGTAGATTTTGGTTTCATAGAGATACAAGTCAGTCCTGAGCTGCTAAAGACAAGGTTGGCAGTTTGAACCCACCAGCTGCAGAGAAAGAGGAGGCTTTCTATTCCCATAAGGAGCTACAGTTTCAGAAATACCCACAGGGGAAATTTTAACCTCTCCTGTAGGATCAATATGAGTCAGAATCGACTTATCGGTGGTGAGCAAGTGGAGGGGACCCTAAACAGGTTCCGGTGGACCTTAAGAGTTCTACTAATTGTGCATGCTCTGTAAAATGTAAACCAAGATTTTACTTTTGCAAACATTATTTTTTCTAAACACGTCTAACTGTGAAACCATACTCGCATGCGGGTCTTTGAACCTGGTCAGTGGTCTGGGGAAGTGAAGGGGCCTGACATCCTTTGTTGTTGTTAGTGCTGTCCAGTCATTCTGACATCACAGGGACCTTCTTTGCAACACAAGGCAGCACTGCCCGGTCCTTTGCCAGCCTCAGGGGTAGTATGTTGGAGCCCATGGTTTCAGCTACCGTGTCTTCCAGTTCACCAAGGAGTTTCCTCTTTGTGCTGCTTACTAAACCCGTTTCTAAGGAGTCCATTCCAACTCATGGTGACGCCGTGTGGGTCAGCACCACGGGACCCCACATAATGCCTTATACCATATATATATATATATATATATATATATATATATATATATATATATATATATATATTGTGCATAATGCCTTATACCTGGTCCCTTTGGCACCTTGTGATCGCACAGGCTGGTGTGCTTATTCCATGTGGGCTTTTTTGCTTCTGAGCCAGATGGCCGTTTGCTCACCTTCAAGCCTTTAAGACCCCAGACACTATCTCTTTTGATAGCCTCTGGCCTTTACTTCGGGGTCTTCGGTCCCTGCAGAGTGGACACATGCCTGCTGTGCGGGTATGGGACGTGTCGGAGCGCAGCCTGGTGGCGGAGCTTCAGGAGCATAAGTATGGCATGGCATGTGTGGCCTTCTCATCCAGTGCCAAGTACATTGTCTCAGTGGGCTACCAGCATGACATGATCGTCAATGTCTGGGCCTGGAAGGTGAGTGGGCTGCTGGCCTCAGGACAGGCGGGGCCGGGAGGGGAGCCAAGAAACTGCTGACCGGTGGCCTTTACTTCCGCCTGCTGGCCTCAGTCCCTTTCTAGAGAACTCTGAGCAGAAAGGAGCAACTGGGTATCTAGGATGCTGAAGAAGGGGCAGAAGGAGAGGTCAAGTTCACAGCTTGTCTAACCTTCAGTGTGTAAGTTTCTTTTCCCTCAGCTCCTAGAAGCAGAGCCTTGATTTCCCTTGACTTTCTCTCCAGAAAAACATTGTAGTGGCTTCCAACAAGGTGTCCAGTCAGGTGACAGCAGTATCCTTCTCTGAGGACTGCAGGCAACCGGCACATCAAGTTCTGGTACCTCGATGACAGCAAGACCTCAAAGGTGAGGCAGCAAGTAGCCACTAGGGTGGGGTCTGCCCAGATATGTTCCACCTGCGCCCCCTTCTGCATGCTCAAAAGCCCCTTGGAAGTCTCAGCTGGGCCAGGTGCTATGTCAATATGCAAGGGAAGCCTTCTCCCTCCCTCCCCAGGGCCTGCTTTCCAGGGGGTAGCCTGCAGGGTGTGTGGGTGGCACCTGTGGTGGGTCTCCACAGGTGAATGCCACTGTACCCCTGCTGGGCCGCTCCGGGCTGCTGGGGGAACCTGCGGAACAACCTGTTCACTGATGTAGCCTGTGGCCGCGGGAAGAAGACTGACAGCACCTTCTGTATCACATCCTCAGGGCAGCTGTGCGAGTTCAGTGACCCGGAGACTGTTGGACAAGTGGGTGGAGCTGAGTGTAAGTGAATGCTTTGTCGGCACCCTCCCGTCTGTCACCTCCGGGCTCCAGGGCACCTGAGTCTGCATGCACGCTGGGGGAGGCCCCAGGCGGAGGAAGGTGTTTGGGAACCTCTCTGCTTGCTCGCCCTCTCTGTCTCTGCCTCTTCCTCTGCTTTCCTCTTCTGCTCAGCACACAGACAGCATCACAGTAAGTGTGCTGGCCTGTCCGCTGCCTCTGCTGCCTTTCTCTGGGCCGGCCTTTTCTGGGTGTGTCTTTGCCCAAACCTCAGGTGCCTTATAAGGAAGGCTTGCTGACTCCTTCCCCCTAATTGCACGGGGCTGTGGGCCCTCTGGCCAGCTGCTGTTAGAGGGAGGGGCATTGAGGGGCTCTGCCCAGGGCAGCTGGCCTGCCTTGCGCTTGTCCTTGCCTCTTGGCTCATGGCTGTTGAGGTGTCCGGTGAAGGAGTGGACAGACGCCCTTGCTGACTGTGGCTTCTGTGCTCACAGACCACAGTGGCCCACTGCATCTCGGTGAGCCAGGACTACATCTTCTGCGGCTGTGCTGACGGCACCGTGTGCCTTTTCAACCCCTTCAACCTGCACTTCCTCAGCACGCTGCCCCGGCCCCATGCCCTGGGGACAGACATTGCCAGCATCACAGAGGCCAGGTGAGCGGTGTGGGTGGGCCCCTGAGTCCTGTCAGAGCCCCACTCTGTGCCAGGCCGTCCCTGGCATGCTGCAAGGAGAGGAGGGCACACATAGACCTCTGGGAAGACCCTTGCAGTCAAGCACAGGTGGGTCTTTTAGCATTTGTTGCTCACTGTGGGCAACCGTGGTAATCTGAGTCTGCAGTGTGGTAATTAATGCATTGTCCTGTAAACACCACAGCTAGGACAGACGGGCAGTTCCTTAGGGTTTCTGAGAGAGGCTGGAAACCTGACGGAGCAGGCCTTTCTCCCTCAGGGTGGTCCTGGGTAGCAGCTAAGGTAGGAGGGTCTTATTGTAGCCTCGGGCCTTGGGTTGGGTGATTGCAGGAAGTGAAGTTTTGCTCTGGTTTCAGTGCTGTCAGGAAGCGGGGCAGTTCTGCAGTTGGGTATATTAATTTCTCATTCAGGGAAGGAGTGGGCTAAATCTGCAAATGGCAGGAAATGATATATGACCATGACTGGTTTGCACAGTGCCCTTCCTTTTCCTCTGACGTGAGTCTAGAAGGGCCTGACATCTGCTTGGCTGCATCACGGCCACACACTGTCCCCGCCTGATGTTGGGGGCTATGAAATAGCTTGTGTTCTTTTGCAGAGCCCCATGGCAAGGAATGCCAGGCCAGCCGCTGCGTTCTTTCTCCAGTGACTGCTGGCCAACCTGCTGCTCCTCCCTTTAGTGCCCCTTTTCATTAGCGCTAACTCACCAGTTTGCCCTGTCTGCCCTGGACACCCTGACCCCCTCTTTCCTCAGTCGCCTTTTCGCTGGAGTGGCCAATGCGAAGTATCGGGACACCATCACCTTGACCTTTGATCCTGCAAATCCGTGGCTGTCTTGTGTGTACAATGACCATAGTACTTATGTCTGGGGTGTGAAGGGCCCCAAGAAAGTGGGCAAGGTGTATTCAGCTCTGTATCATTCCTCCTGCGTCTGGAGTGTAGAGGTACGTGGGCCAGGTCTGCTGAGACTGACCGTGTTTCCTGGCCTACCATTAGGAGCTGGGGTTCCTCAAGTGTGGAATTTGTTTCCTCCAGCACCCTTGCTCCCCAAGCTGTGCCCCTGGGTCCCTTCGTATCTGTTAATTGGCTCTGAGGATGGGAGGGGATTTTAGTGCTGACTCATCTCAGACGTTTTTCAGTATGCCCCTGTGCAGTCTTAGCTTGGCCTCTTTGGACATGTTCCTGAACTTGACCAAACCTTAGTTTCTGCAATTGTGAAATGACATACCTGATGCATTTGATTTTTACGAACAGGAGACAAAGTAAGTGGGAGATTTAGAATGCCTAGTACTTACTAGGTGCTTGGTTAATGTATATTCCTTTACTTGTTAAAGACAAGAGCTAATCATTATGACTTGCTTGCTATGGGACAAGCCGTTGCCTCCAGGGGACAGGATGGGGGAACTTTAGGCCCCCAAGGACAGAGGTTCAGGAGGGTTTAGCTGAAAAGGGTTGGGGACAAAATTTATTATCTCCAAGGGAAAGATACTAACTTGACAATGAAGAAACGGCAAAACCCACC
The DNA here is from genome assembly GCF_050624435.1 of Tenrec ecaudatus. Taxonomy (NCBI): domain Eukaryota; kingdom Metazoa; phylum Chordata; class Mammalia; order Afrosoricida; family Tenrecidae; genus Tenrec; species Tenrec ecaudatus. Next base: position 405,046 of record NW_027459022.1, read on the forward strand.
CTTAGCCAAGTCATTAAGGTTAACATCCCGTGGCAGCAGCATGAATCTGGTGAGAGGGTACACTGAGAGGTTTCAAAATGTTCCCAGAAAATGTTATGACTCTTAAGAACTCCCAATAAAATGTTGAACAACAACAACCAACGTTGATGGAAAGTTTCTTTTAGTTCTGTTTTTCCATGCAGCCTCCTCCTAGCATTGTGTCTGGTATTCTTGACCCAAATGTATAAGGAACTTAGGATAGTCATGAGGAAACATCAGGCAACCTTCATTTGAGGTACACCTGCCAGAGTAACTTATCACACTCTCCCAGGTGTCAGGGTAGGAAAGACAAGCAAAGACTGAAAGCCGTTCTAGACTGGGACAGATGACACCCATGTGCCGTGGGGGCTCCTGGGATCCTGGAGCAGAAGAAGTACATTCGTGGGATAAACAAACAAACTCATTGGCATTGGGTTGATTCCAACTCAGAGCAACCCCCGCTGGTGACATTTAAATAAAGTCTAATAATGTTGTACCAGTGTGACCTCCGTGGTCCTTATCACTGTGTACTGTAGTGCATAAAACATTAATACGAAGGGAGACCAGGTGAGAGAGTTGAATGTGACATATCTTGACTCATTTTTCTAAAGGTTCAACCCAAAAGGTAAAGTAAAACAGCTCTTGATGGAGAGGAAAAGGTGGAAGGGGGTGGGTGATGATTCTTTCCCCCCGCTGCCTGGCACTGAACGGCCTCTCCTCTCTTCTCATTTTGCAGGGTCCACGAATTGCAGTTCCTGAGTGAAATGCTGAAGGTGGAGGCCCATGAGTCAGAGATTCTGTGCCTGGAGTACTCGAAGCCAGACACAGGTACCTGGCCCTGGCCTGGAATGGCCTTGAGTGAGCCCCTCCAGTCTGGCCAGAGCCACTGATACTTGTCCTGCCTCTTGACTATGGGGCTGATCGTTCTTTTGGCTACCAAAAGAGTTAGTGATCCTTCTTGATGTCTCTGAAGGCTTCTTGTTGTTTCTGAAGGCTTTGGGGAGGACTGCATCTCAACTCTGCCCGACTCCATGGCTCATGTGGCTTAAGGATGTGGGGCTCAGTTTCTCTGGGTGCTCTTTGCTGGGCACTCATGTTGGGCTGCGATCCACAAGCTCAGCAGTTTGAAACTACCAGCCGCTCTGCAGGAGAAAGGTGGGCCTTTCTACTCCTGTAAACAGTTACAGTCTCAGAAGCCCATAGGGGGTATTCACTATGAGTCAGCATTAACTTGATAGCAGCAGATTTGATTTTTGTAAAGTCTTTTTAAAGCCAACCAAAAGCTGAATCAGTGAAGAAGATCTGCTTTAGACATTGTGCTCTTTTAAAGAATAATCTGTCTGTGATCAGATTGACACAGGAACTTGGAAGGTTAGGTGAAAAGTTTAAGGGGCAGTGAGCTTATGTGTGTGATGGAAATTTGGAATTGGAAAAGGACAGTGAGAATGGCTACATAATTTCAGAAATATAATGAATGTTAGCAAATTGTACATGTAGAAATGATCGAATTGGTATATATTTTTGTGTGCATTGTTTTAGATCAGGGAGAAGACTCGAAGTTCAAATATAATTTACAGAGACCCCCCTTGTTAAATCTTGAATGGGACAAAGTCCAGAAAAAACAAATCATCTGGTTGAGGGAGACCGTAAGCATGAGGCCATAATGGGGACTGAAGGATTCACAACAGCTCGGTCACATGGAAAACAAAGGAAGCCCCTTTAAAAGTCAAGTTCCCAGCAGATCAGACCATCACAGTTGGAAATGTGACTACAGAAATGGGGAAGGGACCATGATTGGAGTAAATACATTATTGCAGATTAGAAAAGTTTACAGGACTGGTTCAGGGCCCTCCAACCATCTTGGTCAGGGCATGAACGTGCAACCTCAGTACCCCAATTCCCATCAAGGGCATACTCAGGCAAGTTCTTGAGGGCTAGACTACTCCTCACCAGGCTGGCCAGAGGAGTGGGTGGAAGCAAACAAACTCTGCCTGAGGGCAAAGCATTTTACGTTGCTAGTTCAGAGTCATGGAGCTCTAGTGCCATAGAAGGTTATGGGTTGGGCGGTTAACCACAAGGTTTCACTCTTCAAAACCACCAGCCAGCTCCAGGGAAGAAAGATGAGGCTTTCTACTCCAATAAAAATATATAGTCTGGAGATTAAAAGCCCCAATGTAAGTTAACTGGGTTGATTCCTACTAGAGGGATAATGTGTGTGGGCCAGATGCTTGCAAGGTCCCTCAAGGCAATGCTGCCAGACTGCAGTCTCTGCTCCCTGCTGGTGGAGACAATGGATTGCTTTTCTCTAAAACTTGGAACCATTAGCTTGGTTCCAGTAGGTGGAGTTCACACCCTACTGATAATGGTTCATATGGAGATCCAGAAAACAGGTCAAAGTTAAGCTGCCATTCTAAATGTAGGATCCGCCCATTTTGTCACCTGTATACCCCCAATCCCTCCTCTTCCTATTGCATGTATGCCCCTAGACCACCCCTTCTCACCGCTGTATAACATAGTCCAAGTCCTTCCTGTGATGTATGTCTTTACCCTCCCGTTTCCAATTCCCCTTGTCCTCCTTCCCTTCCCCCTCTCTCCATGTGGACCACCAAGTGGGGCTGAGGTGAGCAATGCTACCATGATATGTGTGTGACTGCATTATTGTAATATCTCTTCTATCTCTCATGCTCCCAATGACTTTAATATTTATATCTCAACCCTTTATGTTTCCAGGGCTTTCAATGACATTAGGCATCTTTTCAATGTTTATGAATCATGCTTATGAACCTCTCTTCTGTTAGTTGTCTGTGTGTATGCATTGCCTGTATTAAAAACATATAGAACCGAGCAATTTGTCTGGAAAAATAATTTATAGGAACTTTATGTTAGATTGCCATGCGTTTTGCATAGCCAATTGTTCTTTTAAAACACTTTTCTTGTCATTGTGATACCATGCTAAAAGGTAAAAACATCTGTATATAGTCAAATAGCTTTATCTTTCCTTTAAAGACATGAACCTTCGTGTCTTGCTTAAAGTTTCCACCTCACTAAAGCTAAATTGCTACTCTCGAAAATAAATCCCTCTAAGTTTTTAATGCTTTGAATATTTTATCGCTCTAATCCTCCTGGAGTTTATTTTTGAATGTAGTATGCTCCTTCCTTTGATTTCTTGTAAATTCAGCCAATTCAACCACTCATTAACCAAAGTATTCCTTTACCACTGGATTGTTTTGCCACCTTTGCTTTGCATAGCATATAGTTCTAAATTATATCCCAGACTACTGAATTATTTGCCAGAGTGGCTTTACTAATTGTACACTGGCATCACAACACGCGGGAGCTTCGGAAAGATCGTGGGAGAAAGGAATGAAAAGAGAAGATAATTTCCCATGAATTTTTGAAGCTTCCTCGTACAGGTGCTTTACAGTAAGTCGACATTAGGGTTTATAATCAATAAAAAATTCAACTGTGATCCAAGAATGAGGGGCGTGACATTTCCTGGTTGAGACAAAAGCGAACAGGCGAGCAGAATACGAAAAGAATTGGTTAACCGATGAAACTGCAGCCAAGTGTTAGCTGTTATCACAAAAATGAACACACAGAATATTCTTGAACTTGGAAGTGGGAACTTCAGCCTTTCAACGGCCATCGACGGTGCGGGGCAACATCCCCGCACTCCTACGCTCAGGAAGGGGGTTCTGGGGTCTGCGGCGCCGCGGGGCACAAGTGGGGCGAAGGGCTGCGAGGGAACGCCGAGGCAGAGGGGTCCCCGCGAGGCGGCTGCGGGCCGCTCCAGAAGGCAGGGGTCCGGGGGCTCTGCGGTCCCTCAGGACCCTCCAGGAGAGGCTCCAGAAAGGCAGCTGGAGGCCCCGGCCGGCCGTGCAGCTCGCTGGGAGGCGCGGGCGCACGTGCTCCGCCGGTCCGGGCGGCGGGGGCGGCTGAACGGGCCCTGGCCGTGGGCGGCGGGCGGCGGGCGGGCGCAGTGCGGCGCCGGGCAGGCGGGAGGTGACCGCGCGGGGCGGTCGCGGCGGCTGGGGCTACTGACGGCACACGGATCCGGAGCGCACTGCGCGGGGCGGGGCGCCGCGCAGGTGAGAGCGGCAGCGGACCCGGATGCGGCGCGGCTGAGGGCGGCCGAGGGCGGGGGGTCGCGGCGGCTAGCTCTTGGAGATCCCGGCCGGAGGCTCCGGCGCCGGTGCTGCGCTTCCTGCCGGCTCGAAGAACGAGCCCGAGCCTGGCCGCCCTCGGGATGCCTTGCTGAGGCTCCGCCGGACGTCCCCAACAGGGGGGGGGGGCGGGGCGGGGCGCGTTCGGGCGCCTCCTGAGGGCGCCTCAGCGGAGAGCGGCGTTGGCGCCGTGGAGTCTACGCTCCACGCGGGCGGCCCAACCCGCCTGCCACTCAGGTGTCTTTTTGCACGGAAGTGAGTTTTAGGAGCGGGAAACCTGTGGTGGGCGTGACTGACGTGTTTTTAAATCATTTTCTATACATTTAAAGCTGTAAAGGCAAAACTTCATGATCCAATTAATATAGCCAAAAATTCAGGCTTGATAGAAACATTTAGAATCCAGGCACTGGGGGTAAAGTCCCCTTATTCCCATCTGTTATTGGAGGAAGGTATGAGAGAGATTGGATACTGCGGTGGGAAGAAATAGAGCCAAATAGGAATGTCTGCTTCTATAGGGAGAATGTATCAGCCATGCGCTCACTTTAAGGCAGCACAGCTTTAAGGGAGAATCTGTGGAAATGATAGATTACCGCAGGAACATGAACTTGGAGTATATCTCCAACTAACAGAGTGGTGGTCTTCCAGCCATGGAACATTAGTCTCCCAGATTCCCTCTGTACCAGTCAGGGAATAAGTCCCAGTATTATTTCCCTTGGTGCTAGTATCCCACATTTCCCCTCTCTGCATTATGTTTAAGATTCAAAAAGTGTCACGGAGGCAACATGGTCTCTTTTCATATCTATTAGCTTCCTATAGAAGTGACATGAGACTGCAAGCATCACAATTATGATAAAAAACACAGTCAGACTGGAACTTAAGCTATGTGAAGTACTTTGCCCCCAAGCTCGCGGGTCCAACCCTTCCATGCTACTCCTCAATTGCTTAATCACATCAGAGCCAGGAGAAGCCTCAAGCTTGTCTTTGAATGTATAGAAAATATCCTTTTTAAGCTGATCAATATCTAATGAAATGTTTCCCTTAAACCCTTGCAAATGTTGGCCTCTCCATCTCTTCCTTGTCCATCTTTCTCCAAAGGTGGTTGCGTCCTTTTAAAGGGAGTCCATCAGTTTTATTCTGTAAAAAACATACATGCATAGCCTTTTCTCCAGGTGAATGGACCTGGATCCCAAACACAGTTTCCATCATCCTCAGATTTCTTAGGATCAATTTTCTCTGTAGAATTGAAAACGTGTTTATCTTCCCTAATTTTATTACAAGCTTTTAGTAAGGAGAAAAATTTTTTAGTTAAAATGAGTAAATGAACTTTGTCACACATAAGATTCCTCTTCTCCTCCTTCTGTTTTAACAATTTAAATAGTAAAGCATTGCTAGATCTTGAACCAGTAAAAGTACTAGTTAGATAACCTTCATTGTTATGTAAATACTGGCTCCCATCCCTCAGAGAATTAAGAGAGCTAACTAATTGGGAGAACTTCTTATCATACTTTGAAAGACTGAAAAAATTCTTAATAAATTTGTTCAGCTGATCTTGAAGTAACTTACCAAGCAGACATTTTTTCTCCAGGCTTACCAATAAGGTTATAGGCTCAATTGAGCCGTTTTGCCTTTCAGGCTTCTCACACTGTATGATTTTACCTTGCAATATTCTGTCTTGGTTAACTTCACTCATTCCCTCTATGCTGGCTTTAGGGGAAGTTAATGGGAGGGCCTTAGGCCCCCCTGAATGCCCTAAGGAAATGACCCGGCATCCACAGTTAACAAACCTTTTTCCTTCCATTTCTAATTCCATGTGGGGGCGCTGTTTCTCCACAACAGCAGTCCAGAAGACTGCTTGATTTATAGGGTGGTCAAACTTCTCAAGTACTCTTTCCTGATAGGTATAAATTTTTACTCTAGAAATGCAAGGAAGGGAAAATTGGCTTAAGCGATCCTACATTTTTACAAACCATGGTATATCAGAACTCATTACTGCCTTAATTTCTTCTTCACAATCCTGACCAATAACTCCAGCAACACCTTGAGAATTTATGTTGGACTTTCTTTTTTTTTTTTGGACTTTCTTAATAAACTTCCTATAGTTCTTTTAGGTAGTGGACCCCAATTACTGCTCTTCGTTTCTGATTCAATCACAGTTTTGGGCTTTTTCTTACAACTCTTATCAACTCCAGTATCAATTTTAATTTCTTGAGTACTAAGGTTAAATCTTCCTGATAGAAACTGTATTAATCTTTCAATAAGAGGTCCCTGCTTTTGAGGATCAAGCTCCTGTGAAGGCTTCTGAGCCATCTCTTGGTTATTCAAACCAACTGCAGTGAGAACAGAGACTAGGTTTTTGCCTCTTTGTCTAGGTCTGTTCTCCTGCTGTGAGGCTGCTAGATAAAGGCGATTTCTCTCAAAGATCTTCTTTGCTCCAGTAGGCAGACACCTTGCCTACCACGCTCTGCTATGAGGGCTCTGCATCAAGCTTCTTCCACTATTTTCCCGCCGGGAAGTCTTTGCTAATGGCGACCCTTCACTGTTGATTTTTGAACGACACTGGCTCGCCCAATGAGTTCCCTTCCTACAATGGAGGCAGAGTTCAGGTTCGTTTAAACCCGATCTCCATGGTCCTGGCCCATGCTCTGACATTGGCCGCAGCCTGCTCTGCCTACACTCTTTTGAAGATGACTTGTCTTCCCACAACTAAAGCACTTTCTTCCAGGTCTGATATAGTTTGCCAATGAAGCTGCCATGAGGTCTGCCTTGTATTCCTCTGCCTCTACATTCCTGCATATCCTAAAATAACCCAGCAAAGTGCCCTGTTCGCTGTAGGGATGCAAGGCATTTTTACAGTGCTTATTAGAGAAATCATAAGATAGCTTGTGCACTAGGTCTCTTACTGCCTGAACATTCTTCACACATTTGGAAATAGCATCTTCCAGTCGGGACACAAAGTCAGCGTAACGCTCATCATTCTGTTGTCTTATAGCCCTGTAACGCGGCGTTCTCTCTTCTGATGGAATTATCTTTTCCCAGGCCCTTAAGCAAACCTCATGTATCTGTCCTATTGTCTGTTCAGTAAACTGTAGTTGAGACTCAACTGTAATATAATTTGCATCCCCTAGCAATTGATGAATTCCTATATCTATCCCATCCTCAGCATTCTTCCCAGCTCTTGCAAGGGCTGCTTCCTTCCATAGCATTTGATATCACAAGCATTCTGAAGAGTAAAGACAAATTCTCACTAAAGCTTTCCAATCTGTAGGGGTCCAGCTGTCAGACTCTGCTAGAGCCCTTATCATGCTAATTACAAAATGTGAGTCTGGGCCCTAGTCATTGATTGCCTGCTTGAGATCTTTTAGCAACTTAAAAGGCAAAGGCACTGTGAATTCCTTTTGGTTCTAACAGGATAAGACATCTTGCATTCTAAATCTTCTTCTGCAATCCCTCTTCCTACTCTGGAGAGTAAAGGTGCTTTCCTATACTTTGCTCCTTTACGTCTATTCTCTGAGCTACTCTTTTCAATCTGGATATCTTGGAGTTCCACTTCCTGAACTTCACCTTCTGTGCTAGGTCTCCTAGTTTGCATTTCTTTGGAGCTAATCTCTCTACCTTCAGGGCTGGCTTGCTTGATTGTTTTACAATCTCTGGCCTTTCTTACACTAAATTCCAGCAGGAGAGCAGTTGCTTTTACTATGTCCCCTTCTGACTCAGGCTCATTCTTTTAGCTCTGCCTAAAATCTTCTCATCTGCCTGAAACCCGTTCTCACTGCTTCTCATCTGATTTAAATTTGGGCATCTTAGACGTTGCCTGTTCTGCTTCTTGGCTTTCTCTACCTTTGAAAGCAAGGGAGCTTCCTGGGATTGTTTAATAGCCATGCTTTGGATCTTGCAATCCACTGCCTCTAGTACTGTATCACCTTTAAACCTTCGGAGTCTGCAGTCTCGCGAGAGCATACAGGCTTTGGCAATGAGGTTCTGTTCTAGAATTGGAGGCTTTAGATAACAAACCAATCCCTGCCTTTTCAGTTTTTCCTAAAGTTTCTTAACCTAAATCATGCTTATTCACAGACACTTTAGCTTGCTTTTCTAGATTTGAATAGACACAAGACTTCTCACTAGACTGTTCATCCTTATTCTCTTCCTCCTGCAAAAGTTTTAAAACCATCTTAACTTGTACCCACAGAGACCACTTCTCCATAGGGATACTCTCCCCATCTCTGTGCTTCCTTTAAGTTGACAATGACCTCCTCCCAGGTCTCTAAATCAAAAGTTCCTTCCTCTGAGAACCATGAATTATACCTTTTTACTACTTTTAGAAAACATTGTATCTTTTTCTTCGTTACTTTTACACCTTGTCTTTTCAGTAAGTAGAGAGCATGGTACCATAAGTTTCAGGTTTACTTTTACCTTGCTCCCATTATCCTCTTTAAAATTCTAATTCACTATTTCCACTACTTCTCTGTCAATCCCCACACCGGATCCTCACTTCGCACAATTTTCAAATTCACTCTACGTACCAATGGGGCCATATAATTGTTATATGGGATATAACTCATATTGTCCCACGTTGTGCGCCATTTGTCTGGGGAAGCCCGCCTTGTGCTGGGGCTCCAGCCTCCAGCCCAGTCCTTGAGCCTCCTGCCTGGTCTCCATCCCACCTCCCTTCGTCCACACTGAGCGTGGACCTGGCTGGTAAGATCATGGCCATCCAGGAGGTGAGCATGCTACCATGAATTGTGTCTGACTGCATTATTGTAATGTCTCTTCTATCGCTCATGCTCCCGGTGACTTTAATATAATATTTATATATCTCAACCATACAATTGTGCTTATTGAACCCAAGATTACTGGTGGGGGGCTGGCACCCCAACTCATACCACAGTACATACCATTTGTCTAGTTCTTCAATGCTTCCTCTCCCGCTCACTCCCTCCAACTATCATGACCTCAGCTCTACCTTACAAAGCCGGCTAGACCAGAGCATGTACACTGGTACAGATAAGAACTCTCAACACACAGAATCCAGGACAGATAAACCCTTCAGGAACAGTAATGGAAGTAGTGATAACATGAGGGTAGGGATGAGATAGAGGGAACTGATAGCAATGATTGATGTATTAACGCTCACACCCCAGGGGGACAAGCAACAGAAACATTGGTGAAGTGAGACCTTGGACATTGTAAAATATGAAAGTATAATTTATCAAGGTTTCATGAGGGTGGGAGAGTGGGAGAGAAGGGGGGAAAAGGAGCTGATACCAAGGGGTCAAGTATAAAGAAAATGATGATGGTACCGTAGGTACAAATGTGCTTGATACAATTGATGTATGCATTGTTATAAGTGGTGTAAGAGCCCCCGATAAAATGACTTAATTTTTAAAAAGTGTTTAGGTAGATCTTGATGGAGGATAGATTGAGAAACAATAGTTTCAGAATTTGATAATTTTGCTTAATAATCAAACTGAAAACTCACTGCCATTGCATCTTTTGTGACTCACAGCAACCCTGACTTTCAGCAACCCTATTGGACAGGGTAGAGCAGCCCCTGTGAGTTTCTGAGACTGCAACTCTTTACAGGGGTAGAAAGCCCTAACGTTTCTCTCTCAGAGCGGGTGGTGGTTTTGAACTATGTGGGTAGCAGCCCAAGTGAAAACCACTATGCCACCAGGGCTCCCTGTGCCACATAGCGGGAGCTGTTGTTTTCCCAAACATTCACTTGGCTATTTCTTTTATAAGAAGCCAAGTAATTTGGCAGCTTATTTCTGTTCCAGTTTTCTTATATAGAAAATGTGGTGACAGTGTGAACCTGTTTGTTGTAGTTTATGTGAACATAATTGAGTGATCTAGACCAAGTGAGCTAGACCAAGTGAGCTGACTGGTCAAAAATCAGACCTGTGGATTGCCAAATTGGTTCTGCTGAGATTGGGGCTTTCCTGGATCCACAGGCTTCCTCCAAGCTGTGTCCGAGAAGCTCTGCATTTTAGAGCTACATTTTATAGTTGAAAGAGAGGCCTAAGGAGGGAGGGAGTCCTTAAGCTCTAAGACCTTAATGCTGTCATTGCTGTCCTCTTTTAGTGTACCTGCAGTTTCCACACTGCAGTGGGAACCATTGAAACAGCTGTTCTCATTCTCTGAGATGGTGTGCCACCCCACTCCATACCACCACCACCTCATCCCTTTCTCTTATTGTAGAGATAATGCCCCTTCCATATGTATCTCAGATATTCAATTAATGAAGAAAGACAAAAGTAGGAGAAATGATTTAGATGAAGGAGACCATAAGCATGAGGCCATAATGGGGTCCAAAGGCTGTGTGGCCATGTCGCTAATTATAGAAATGGATGAAATCTGCCACAAAAATGTGATTGGAGGCAGAGCAATTCATCACTCTCTCAGGCAGGACTACATAAGTGAGAATGGGGCCATTATGGAGACATGGAGACGATCACAGATTAGAAAGGCTTACTGGATTTGTTCTGGGGCCTTCCGACCACTATAACTCATGACCATAGGGTCTTAGACTTTCCCAATTTCCATTGAGGACCTTCCCAGGGAAGTCCCAGAGGGCAGATTGCTCCTCTCTGCTCTGGCTAGTTGTTGTTGCGTGCCATTGAGGACACTTGGACTCGTCGTGACCTCACATACAACCGAATGAAACACTGTAGGGTCGTGCACCATCCTCACAATTGTTCCTGTGCCTGAACCACCGATGAAGCCACTGAGTCCATCCACTTCTTCGAGGACCTCCTCTGTTTCATGGCTTCTCCACTGTTGTACCAAATAGGATGTCCTTCTCCAGGGACTGGTCTCTCCTGACAACATGTCCAAAGTATGTAAGATGGCGTCTTGCCATCCTTGCCTCTAAGCAGCACTCTGGCCTTATTTCTTCTGATACAGATTGGTCAGTCCTTCAGCAGTCCATGGTACTGTCAGTAGTCTTCTGGTGGACCACAATTCGATGCATCTGTTCTTCTACAGCCTTCCTTATTCAGTGTCTAACTTTCACATGCATATGATGCAATGGAAAATAGCATGGCTTAGGTCATGTGCACCTTAGTCCTCAGAGTAACATCATTGTTCTTCAACACTATAAAGAGGTTTTCTGCAGCAGATTTACCCATTACAATACATCTTTTGATCTCCTGACTGCTGTTTCTATGAACATTGATAGTGGATGTAAGCAAGACAAAATCCTTGACAACTGAAGCCCTTTTCTCTGTTTATCACCTATTGGTCCAGTTTTGGGGATTTTGGTCTTCCTTATATTGAATTGTAACCCATATTGAAGGCTGCAATCCTTGATCTTCAGCAAGTGGTTCAATTCCTCCTCACTTTCAGCAAACAAATGGCGTCATATATGCACACAAGCAGGCTCCCAAAAGTTAGTGGAACAAGGAATCAAAAGAGAATGGAATTTTTCAGGGACTTTTTGAAATACCAGTGTGTGTGTGTGTGTGTGTGTGTGTGTGAGACAGAGAGAGAGAGAGAGAGAGAGAGAGAGAGAGAGAGAGAGAGAGAGAGAGAGAGAGAGAGAGAGAGAGAGGAGATGTGGGCATAAAACAAACATCAAGCAACATAAGGGAGAATGCTGTTGGCTGCTGTTGAACTGATTCCGGTGCGCATGCACAGTGACCTGCTGTGTGCACCATAGTGACCCCTCAGAAGCAGATCATCAAGCCTACCTTTCAACTGAAATTCTGAGAATTCACAATTTTCAGAAGTATGTGGATAACAGTGAAAGCCAAAATTCTATTTGCACAGTCCCCACGTGGATTAAGCTTCCAGTGAATTCCTTCAGACCATTGACCAGGGATGTGAACACTCTTGCCACCAGGCAGAGGGCATTGGAAAGTGGATTACCCCTTAGGCAGCCCATGGTGGGGCTTAGAGACTTGCCTAAGTGTATCCTTGAATCGAGGCTGCCATTCTGGGCTGCACGGTCATGAGTCATGCCCCCAAAGCCTTGGTTGTTTGGCCCTGGACCACTCTTGTAAACTGTCCTGTTTCACACAGGTCCCAATCCTTGTCCTATTCTTGCTTCTGTAGTCCCACCTGGAACTGTGATGTTGGGATCTGCCGCCATGTCCTTTCAAGTCTGTGAATCTCAGATAACCCTTACATATCAATAAGACCTCTTGCTAATAGTTTCCCTCCCCTCATCTCGATGGCATGTGTTGGCCCTTGGACTATCTAGGTTACCTAGCGGGCATTTGGATTATGTAGGCTCCCTAGCGGGAATTTGGACTATATAGATTACCTAGTGGGCAATTAGACTTTGTAGGTTATCTAGCGGGCACTTTGACTATCTAGGTTACCTAGCTAGCACTTGAACTATCTACGTTACCTAGCGGTTACTTGGAGTATGTTGGCTACCTACCGGGCTGTTGGACTATCTAGGTTACCTAGCCGGCACTTGGGCTATCTAGGTTAACTAACGGGCACTTGGACTATGTAGGTTCCCTAGCGGGCCCTTGGACTATGTAAGTTCCCTAGCGGGCACTTGGACTATGTGGGTTCCCTAGCGGGCATTAGGACTATCTGGGTTACCTAACGGGCACTTGGACTATGTAGGTTAACTAGCGGGCTTTGGACTATGTAGGTTACCTAGCGGACACTTGGACTATGTAGGTTCCCTATCGTTCACTTGGAGAATGTAGGTTAACTAAGGGGCACTAGGACAATGTAGGTTACCTAGCGGGCCTTGGGACTATCTAGGTTACCTAGGGGGAACTTGGACTATGTAGGTTTACTATTGGGCACTTGGACTATCTAGGTTACCTTAGCAGGCACTTGGACTATGTAGGTTAACTAGCGGGCACTTGGACTATCTAGGTTACCTAGCAGGCACTTGGACTATGTACGTTTCCTAGCGGGTACTTGGACTATCTATGTTAACTAGCGGGCACTTGGACTATGTAGATTCCCTATCGGGCACTTGGACTATGTAGGTAACCTAGTGGTCACTTGAACTGTCTAGGTTACCTAGCGGGCATTTGGACTATGTAGGTTAACTAGCGAGCTCTTGGACTATCTAGGTTAACTAGCGGGCACTTGGACTATTAGGGTCCCTAGCAGGCATTTGGACTATATCGGTTACCTAGCGGGCACTTGGACTATGTAGGTTCCCTAGCGGGCACTTGGACTATTTAGGTTACCTAGCAGGCACTTTGACTATCTAGGTTAACTAACGGGCACTTGGACTATGGAAAGAAGTGCCTAATGGTCACCAGGACCCATGGTTAATCCAGGCGTGGTCATCTGATTCCAATCGATCAGACCTAGCTATAAATCACTTATATGTCTGGGTAATTAAAAGCAAATATAAATTTTCAAAAAAAATAACGTTGCATGGGATAGAAAGAGAATACATAACAACATCAGACATAAATATGCCTCAAGACAAACTCATTGTGCACATCCAGAATACATAATGGCTCTTGCTAAGATGCGTTTCCCACTAGACCCTACCCCAAGCCAGTAAAAGCCAGAAACTCTACAGTAAACTGTGGATTGTACTACTCTGAAATGGGAGCTGTGTCTCTAGACCTAATTTGGGGCTGTTCGTGCTGAGGACTCACCTGTTCGTGCTGAGGACTCACCAATACCTGCTGCAGTGACAACAGTCCAGGTGAGAATAAGGAAATCTGGATGACAGCCAGGATATAGGAGCACTGAGACCTCAAATTGCTTCTAGGCGAGCATGGCCTAATGGGCTTCCATTTATGCACCTCTGGCAGGAGGAGTTTGTTCTGGAAAGTAATGGTTTCTAAGGAAGTATTTCTTAAACTTTCACATGCATGCACTTACCCAGGTTCCTGGAAATCGGGCTGGGGGGCAGATTCTGATTTTGTGGGTTCAGGGTGGGGGGTCTAGGATCCAGCAGTTCTAGAGGCCCTGGTACTCTTGGGCTGTTAACCACAAGGACAGTAGTCCTAAACCACCAGCCACTCCTTGGGAGAAATATGAGGCTGTAGACTCCGGGCAAGAGTGACAGTCTGGGAAACCCACAAGGGCAGTTCTACCCTGTCCTGTAGGGTCACTATGAGTCAGCATCAACTCGATGGCATTAGCATGGGAGAAGCTAATGCTGATGTTGCTGGTTCCTTGACCTATCATACTTTGAGTGGCAAAGTCCCAAGGGCCTTCCCGGATGTGATGGCCAAAAGCAGTAGTGTTCACCCTTGGTCATACTTTGGAATCCCTTAGGAGCTTTCAAGCCTCCCATTGGCCTGGCGCCATCCCAGACCAATGAAGCAAGACTTAGTGGAAGCAGGATTCAGGTCACGGTCAGTGAGAAAGCCCCCTTGGCAATGCCAACGTACAGCCAGTGCAGAGTCGAACTGGTCGACGACTCCACATGACTCCATATACTTTGGTGAAGCCAGCTGTTTGGGCAAGGTTTTCAGAGTTACCACCCATGTAGACTTGTTGGTGATAGTGCATTAAATAGAGCACATGCAGTGCATTGCATGAATGTCCTATGTCATGCAACCACACCAGGGGTATGTTGAGCCAATTTCTCTGGGAGACCAAGGGTGTTGGCTCCATCCTGAACGTTGGCAGGGTAATGGACTGACACAGAGGAAACTCATTCTCTTTGTGGTGGTGCACTAATGGGTTCTTCACAGAAGGCCAAGTCCATGGCTGCAGATGCTCACGGGGCTGAGGGAGCAGGTCAAATCCTAAGTCCGAGGTGGGTGTTTGCATATTTACATGCCCTCACTGCCATCAAGTCCATTCCAACTCACAGGCCCATGGGACTGAGTAAAATGGCCCCCGTGGGTTTCTGAGACTGTGATTCTTTAGAGGAGTAGAAAATCTCCTCTTTCTCCAGAGGAGCGGTTGGTCATTCAAACTGCTGACCTTGAGATTAACAGTCCAACTCCTGACCACTCTTGCCGTCAGAATTCTATTTATTTACACAAGTATATATATATCCTTTCCCAAAAGAACTCCACATTTTCAAATCATTCTTGACACTCATGGCCTTTTTTCCTTTATAGCCATGCCTTTGGTTGAAACACAGATATAAGAGAAATATTTATCTACTTATAGGGGTACAAAAGTAGCTTTGGTGGCATAGTGTTTGCATGTTGGGCTGCTAACACCAAAGTCAGCACTTTGAAACCACCAGCCACTCCGTGGGAAGAAGAGTCTGTCTACTCCTATAAAGAGTTACAGTCTCAGAAACTCACAGGGACAGATCTACTCTGCCTCATAGGGTCACTATGAGTCAGCATCACCTCCCTGGCAGTGAGGTAGATTTTGGTTTCATAGAGATACAAGTCAGTCCTGAGCTGCTAAAGACAAGGTTGGCAGTTTGAACCCACCAGCTGCAGAGAAAGAGGAGGCTTTCTATTCCCATAAGGAGCTACAGTTTCAGAAATACCCACAGGGGAAATTTTAACCTCTCCTGTAGGATCAATATGAGTCAGAATCGACTTATCGGTGGTGAGCAAGTGGAGGGGACCCTAAACAGGTTCCGGTGGACCTTAAGAGTTCTACTAATTGTGCATGCTCTGTAAAATGTAAACCAAGATTTTACTTTTGCAAACATTATTTTTTCTAAACACGTCTAACTGTGAAACCATACTCGCATGCGGGTCTTTGAACCTGGTCAGTGGTCTGGGGAAGTGAAGGGGCCTGACATCCTTTGTTGTTGTTAGTGCTGTCCAGTCATTCTGACATCACAGGGACCTTCTTTGCAACACAAGGCAGCACTGCCCGGTCCTTTGCCAGCCTCAGGGGTAGTATGTTGGAGCCCATGGTTTCAGCTACCGTGTCTTCCAGTTCACCAAGGAGTTTCCTCTTTGTGCTGCTTACTAAACCCGTTTCTAAGGAGTCCATTCCAACTCATGGTGACGCCGTGTGGGTCAGCACCACGGGACCCCACATAATGCCTTATACCATATATATATATATATATATATATATATTTTGCATAATGCCTTATACCTGGTCCCTTTGGCACCTTGTGATCGCACAGGCTGGTGTGCTTATTCCATGTGGGCTTTTTTGCTTCTGAGCCAGATGGCCGTTTGCTCACCTTCAAGCCTTTAAGACCCCAGACACTATCTCTTTTGATAGCCTCTGGCCTTTACTTCGGGGTCTTCGGTCCCTGCAGAGTGGACACATGCCTGCTGTGCGGGTATGGGACGTGTCGGAGCGCAGCCTGGTGGCGGAGCTTCAGGAGCATAAGTATGGCATGGCATGTGTGGCCTTCTCATCCAGTGCCAAGTACATTGTCTCAGTGGGCTACCAGCATGACATGATCGTCAATGTCTGGGCCTGGAAGGTGAGTGGGCTGCTGGCCTCAGGACAGGCGGGGCCGGGAGGGGAGCCAAGAAACTGCTGACCGGTGGCCTTTACTTCCGCCTGCTGGCCTCAGTCCCTTTCTAGAGAACTCTGAGCAGAAAGGAGCAACTGGGTATCTAGGATGCTGAAGAAGGGGCAGAAGGAGAGGTCAAGTTCACAGCTTGTCTAACCTTCAGTGTGTAAGTTTCTTTTCCCTCAGCTCCTAGAAGCAGAGCCTTGATTTCCCTTGACTTTCTCTCCAGAAAAACATTGTAGTGGCTTCCAACAAGGTGTCCAGTCAGGTGACAGCAGTATCCTTCTCTGAGGACTGCAGGCAACCGGCACATCAAGTTCTGGTACCTCGATGACAGCAAGACCTCAAAGGTGAGGCAGCAAGTAGCCACTAGGGTGGGGTCTGCCCAGATATGTTCCACCTGCGCCCCCTTCTGCATGCTCAAAAGCCCCTTGGAAGTCTCAGCTGGGCCAGGTGCTATGTCAATATGCAAGGGAAGCCTTCTCCCTCCCTCCCCAGGGCCTGCTTTCCAGGGGGTAGCCTGCAGGGTGTGTGGGTGGCACCTGTGGTGGGTCTCCACAGGTGAATGCCACTGTACCCCTGCTGGGCCGCTCCGGGCTGCTGGGGGAACCTGCGGAACAACCTGTTCACTGATGTAGCCTGTGGCCGCGGGAAGAAGACTGACAGCACCTTCTGTATCACATCCTCAGGGCAGCTGTGCGAGTTCAGTGACCCGGAGACTGTTGGACAAGTGGGTGGAGCTGAGTGTAAGTGAATGCTTTGTCGGCACCCTCCCGTCTGTCACCTCCGGGCTCCAGGGCACCTGAGTCTGCATGCACGCTGGGGGAGGCCCCAGGCGGAGGAAGGTGTTTGGGAACCTCTCTGCTTGCTCGCCCTCTCTGTCTCTGCCTCTTCCTCTGCTTTCCTCTTCTGCTCAGCACACAGACAGCATCACAGTAAGTGTGCTGGCCCTGTCCGCTGCCTCTGCTGCCTTTCTCTGGGCCGGCCTTTTCTGGGTGTGTCTTTGCCCAAACCTCAGGTGCCTTATAAGGAAGGCTTGCTGACTCCTTCCCCCTAATTGCACGGGGCTGTGGGCCCTCTGGCCAGCTGCTGTTAGAGGGAGGGGCATTGAGGGGCTCTGCCCAGGGCAGCTGGCCTGCCTTGCGCTTGTCCTTGCCCCTTGGCTCATGGCTGTTGAGGTGTCCGGTGAAGGAGTGGACAGACGCCCTTGCTGACTGTGGCTTCTGTGCTCACAGACCACAGTGGCCCACTGCATCTCGGTGAGCCAGGACTACATCTTCTGCGGCTGTGCTGACGGCACCGTGTGCCTTTTCAACCCCTTCAACCTGCACTTCCTCAGCACGCTGCCCCGGCCCCATGCCCTGGGGACAGACATTGCCAGCATCACAGAGGCCAGGTGAGCGGTGTGGGTGGGCCCCTGAGTCCTGTCAGAGCCCCACTCTGTGCCAGGCCGTCCCTGGCATGCTGCAAGGAGAGGAGGGCACACATAGACCTCTGGGAAGACCCTTGCAGTCAAGCACAGGTGGGTCTTTTAGCATTTGTTGCTCACTGTGGGCAACCGTGGTAATCTGAGTCTGCAGTGTGGTAATTAATGCATTGTCCTGTAAACACCACAGCTAGGACAGACGGGCAGTTCCTTAGGGTTTCTGAGAGAGGCTGGAAACCTGACGGAGCAGGCCTTTCTCCCTCAGGGTGGTCCTGGGTAGCAGCTAAGGTAGGAGGGTCTTATTGTAGCCTCGGGCCTTGGGTTGGGTGATTGCAGGAAGTGAAGTTTTGCTCTGGTTTCAGTGCTGTCAGGAAGCGGGGCAGTTCTGCAGTTGGGTATATTAATTTCTCATTCAGGGAAGGAGTGGGCTAAATCTGCAAATGGCAGGAAATGATATATGACCATGACTGGTTTGCACAGTGCCCTTCCTTTTCCTCTGACGTGAGTCTAGAAGGGCCTGACATCTGCTTGGCTGCATCACGGCCACACACTGTCCCCGCCTGATGTTGGGGGCTATGAAATAGCTTGTGTTCTTTTGCAGAGCCCCATGGCAAGGAATGCCAGGCCAGCCGCTGCGTTCTTTCTCCAGTGACTGCTGGCCAACCTGCTGCTCCTCCCTTTAGTGCCCCTTTTCATTAGCGCTAACTCACCAGTTTGCCCTGTCTGCCCTGGACACCCTGACCCCCTCTTTCCTCAGTCGCCTTTTCGCTGGAGTGGCCAATGCGAAGTATCGGGACACCATCACCTTGACCTTTGATCCTGCAAATCCGTGGCTGTCTTGTGTGTACAATGACCATAGTACTTATGTCTGGGGTGTGAAGGGCCCCAAGAAAGTGGGCAAGGTGTATTCAGCTCTGTATCATTCCTCCTGCGTCTGGAGTGTAGAGGTACGTGGGCCAGGTCTGCTGAGACTGACCGTGTTTCCTGGCCTACCATTAGGAGCTGGGGTTCCTCAAGTGTGGAATTTGTTTCCTCCAGCACCCTTGCTCCCCAAGCTGTGCCCCTGGGTCCCTTCGTATCTGTTAATTGGCTCTGAGGATGGGAGGGGATTTTAGTGCTGACTCATCTCAGACGTTTTTCAGTATGCCCCTGTGCAGTCTTAGCTTGGCCTCTTTGGACATGTTCCTGAACTTGACCAAACCTTAGTTTCTGCAATTGTGAAATGACATACCTGATGCATTTGATTTTTACGAACAGGAGACAATGTAAGTGGGAGATTTAGAATGCCTAGTACTTACTAGGTGCTTGGTTAATGTATATTCCTTTACTTGTTAAAGACAAGAGCTAATCATTATGACTTGCTTGCTATGGGACAAGCCGTTGCCTCCAGGGGACAGGATGGGGGAACTTTAGGCCCCCAAGGACAGAGGTTCAGGAGGGTTTAGCTGAAAAGGGTTGGGGACAAAATTTATTATCTCCAAGGGAAAGATACTAACTTGACAATGAAGAAACGGCAAAACCCACCCTTAGCCAAGTCATTAAGGTTAACATCCCGTGGCAGCAGCATGAATCTGGTGAGAGGGTACACTGAGAGGTTTCAAAATGTTCCCAGAAAATGTTATGACTCTTAAGAACTCCCAATAAAATGTTGAACAACAACAACCAACGTTGATGGAAAGTTTCTTTTAGTTCTGTTTTTCCATGCAGCCTCCTCCTAGCATTGTGTCTGGTATTCTTGACCCAAATGTATAAGGAACTTAGGATAGTCATGAGGAAACATCAGGCAACCTTCATTTGAGGTACACCTGCCAGAGTAACTTATCACACTCTCCCAGGTGTCAGGGTAGGAAAGACAAGCAAAGACTGAAAGCCGTTCTAGACTGGGACAGATGACACCCATGTGCCGTGGGGGCTCCTGGGATCCTGGAGCAGAAGAAGTACATTCGTGGGATAAACAAACAAACTCATTGGCATTGGGTTGATTCCAACTCAGAGCAACCCCCGCTGGTGACATTTAAATAAAGTCTAATAATGTTGTACCAGTGTGACCTCCGTGGTCCTTATCACTGTGTACTGTAGTGCATAAAACATTAATACGAAGGGAGACCAGGTGAGAGAGTTGAATGTGACATATCTTGACTCATTTTTCTAAAGGTTCAACCCAAAAGGTAAAGTAAAACAGCTCTTGATGGAGAGGAAAAGGTGGAAGGGGGTGGGTGATGATTCTTTCCCCCCGCTGCCTGGCACTGAACGGCCTCTCCTCTCTTCTCATTTTGCAGGGTCCACGAATTGCAGTTCCTGAGTGAAATGCTGAAGGTGGAGGCCCATGAGTCAGAGATTCTGTGCCTGGAGTACTCGAAGCCAGACACAGGTACCTGGCCCTGGCCTGGAATGGCCTTGAGTGAGCCCCTCCAGTCTGGCCAGAGCCACTGATACTTGTCCTGCCTCTTGACTATGGGGCTGATCGTTCTTTTGGCTACCAAAAGAGTTAGTGATCCTTCTTGATGTCTCTGAAGGCTTCTTGTTGTTTCTGAAGGCTTTGGGGAGGACTGCATCTCAACTCTGCCCGACTCCATGGCTCATGTGGCTTAAGGATGTGGGGCTCAGTTTCTCTGGGTGCTCTTTGCTGGGCACTCATGTTGGGCTGCGATCCACAAGCTCAGCAGTTTGAAACTACCAGCCGCTCTGCAGGAGAAAGGTGGGCCTTTCTACTCCTGTAAACAGTTACAGTCTCAGAAGCCCATAGGGGGTATTCACTATGAGTCAGCATTAACTTGATAGCAGCAGATTTGATTTTTGTAAAGTCTTTTTAAAGCCAACCAAAAGCTGAATCAGTGAAGAAGATCTGCTTTAGACATTGTGCTCTTTTAAAGAATAATCTGTCTGTGA
Source organism: Tenrec ecaudatus (assembly GCF_050624435.1). Lineage (NCBI taxonomy): Eukaryota > Metazoa > Chordata > Mammalia > Afrosoricida > Tenrecidae > Tenrec > Tenrec ecaudatus. Next base: position 425,873 of record NW_027459022.1, read on the forward strand.
TCAGATTGACACAGGAACTTGGAAGGTTAGGTGAAAAGTTTAAGGGGCAGTGAGCTTATGTGTGTGATGGAAATTTGGAATTGGAAAAGGACAGTGAGAATGGCTACATAATTTCAGAAATATAATGAATGTTAGCAAATTGTACATGTAGAAATGATCGAATTGGTATATATTTTTGTGTGCATTGTTTTAGATCAGGGAGAAGACTCGAAGTTCAAATATAATTTACAGAGACCCCCCTTGTTAAATCTTGAATGGGACAAAGTCCAGAAAAAACAAATCATCTGGTTGAGGGAGACCGTAAGCATGAGGCCATAATGGGGACTGAAGGATTCACAACAGCTCGGTCACATGGAAAACAAAGGAAGCCCCTTTAAAAGTCAAGTTCCCAGCAGATCAGACCATCACAGTTGGAAATGTGACTACAGAAATGGGAAAGGGACCATGATTGGAGTAAATACATTATTGCAGATTAGAAAAGTTTACAGGACTGGTTCAGGGCCCTCCAACCATCTTGGTCAGGGCATGAACGTGCAACCTCAGTACCCCAATTCCCATCAAGGGCATACTCAGGCAAGTTCTTGAGGGCTAGACTACTCCTCACCAGGCTGGCCAGAGGAGTGGGTGGAAGCAAACAAACTCTGCCTGAGGGCAAAGCATTTTACGTTGCTAGTTCAGAGTCATGGAGCTCTAGTGCCATAGAAGGTTATGGGTTGGGCGGTTAACCACAAGGTTTCACTCTTCAAAACCACCAGCCAGCTCCAGGGAAGAAAGATGAGGCTTTCTACTCCAATAAAAATATATAGTCTGGAGATTAAAAGCCCCAATGTAAGTTAACTGGGTTGATTCCTACTAGAGGGATAATGTGTGTGGGCCAGATGCTTGCAAGGTCCCTCAAGGCAATGCTGCCAGACTGCAGTCTCTGCTCCCTGCTGGTGGAGACAATGGATTGCTTTTCTCTAAAACTTGGAACCATTAGCTTGGTTCCAGTAGGTGGAGTTCACACCCTACTGATAATGGTTCATATGGAGATCCAGAAAACAGGTCAAAGTTAAGCTGCCATTCTAAATGTAGGATCCGCCCATTTTGTCACCTGTATACCCCCAATCCCTCCTCTTCCTATTGCATGTATGCCCCTAGACCACCCCTTCTCACCGCTGTATAACATAGTCCAAGTCCTTCCTGTGATGTATGTCTTTACCCTCCCGTTTCCAATTCCCCTTGTCCTCCTTCCCTTCCCCCTCTCTCCATGTGGACCACCAAGTGGGGCTGAGGTGAGCAATGCTACCATGATATGTGTGTGACTGCATTATTGTAATATCTCTTCTATCTCTCATGCTCCCAATGACTTTAATATTTATATCTCAACCCTTTATGTTTCCAGGGCTTTCAATGACATTAGGCATCTTTTCAATGTTTATGAATCATGCTTATGAACCTCTCTTCTGTTAGTTGTCTGTGTGTATGCATTGCCTGTATTAAAAACATATAGAACCGAGCAATTTGTCTGGAAAAATAATTTATAGGAACTTTATGTTAGATTGCCATGCGTTTTGCATAGCCAATTGTTCTTTTAAAACACTTTTCTTGTCATTGTGATACCATGCTAAAAGGTAAAAACATCTGTATATAGTCAAATAGCTTTATCTTTCCTTTAAAGACATGAACCTTCGTGTCTTGCTTAAAGTTTCCACCTCACTAAAGCTAAATTGCTACTCTCGAAAATAAATCCCTCTAAGTTTTTAATGCTTTGAATATTTTATCGCTCTAATCCTCCTGGAGTTTATTTTTGAATGTAGTATGCTCCTTCCTTTGATTTCTTGTAAATTCAGCCAATTCAACCACTCATTAACCAAAGTATTCCTTTACCACTGGATTGTTTTGCCACCTTTGCTTTGCATAGCATATAGTTCTAAATTATATCCCAGACTACTGAATTATTTGCCAGAGTGGCTTTACTAATTGTACACTGGCATCACAACACGCGGGAGCTTCGGAAAGATCGTGGGAGAAAGGAATGAAAAGAGAAGATAATTTCCCATGAATTTTTGAAGCTTCCTCGTACAGGTGCTTTACAGTAAGTCGACATTAGGGTTTATAATCAATAAAAAATTCAACTGTGATCCAAGAATGAGGGGCGTGACATTTCCTGGTTGAGACAAAAGCGAACAGGCGAGCAGAATACGAAAAGAATTGGTTAACCGATGAAACTGCAGCCAAGTGTTAGCTGTTATCACAAAAATGAACACACAGAATATTCTTGAACTTGGAAGTGGGAACTTCAGCCTTTCAACGGCCATCGACGGTGCGGGGCAACATCCCCGCACTCCTACGCTCAGGAAGGGGGTTCTGGGGTCTGCGGCGCCGCGGGGCACAAGTGGGGCGAAGGGCTGCGAGGGAACGCCGAGGCAGAGGGGTCCCCGCGAGGCGGCTGCGGGCCGCTCCAGAAGGCAGGGGTCCGGGGGCTCTGCGGTCCCTCAGGACCCTCCAGGAGAGGCTCCAGAAAGGCAGCTGGAGGCCCCGGCCGGCCGTGCAGCTCGCTGGGAGGCGCGGGCGCACGTGCTCCGCCGGTCCGGGCGGCGGGGGCGGCTGAACGGGCCCTGGCCGTGGGCGGCGGGCGGCGGGCGGGCGCAGTGCGGCGCCGGGCAGGCGGGAGGTGACCGCGCGGGGCGGTCGCGGCGGCTGGGGCTACTGACGGCACACGGATCCGGAGCGCACTGCGCGGGGCGGGGCGCCGCGCAGGTGAGAGCGGCAGCGGACCCGGATGCGGCGCGGCTGAGGGCGGCCGAGGGCGGGGGGTCGCGGCGGCTAGCTCTTGGAGATCCCGGCCGGAGGCTCCGGCGCCGGTGCTGCGCTTCCTGCCGGCTCGAAGAACAAGCCCGAGCCTGGCCGCCCTCGGGATGCCTTGCTGAGGCTCCGCCGGACGTCCCCAACAGGGGGGGGGGGCGGGGCGGGGCGCGTTCGGGCGCCTCCTGAGGGCGCCTCAGCGGAGAGCGGCGTTGGCGCCGTGGAGTCTACGCTCCACGCGGGCGGCCCAACCCGCCTGCCACTCAGGTGTCTTTTTGCACGGAAGTGAGTTTTAGGAGCGGGAAACCTGTGGTGGGCGTGACTGACGTGTTTTTAAATCATTTTCTATACATTTAAAGCTGTAAAGGCAAAACTTCATGATCCAATTAATATAGCCAAAAATTCAGGCTTGATAGAAACATTTAGAATCCAGGCACTGGGGGTAAAGTCCCCTTATTCCCATCTGTTATTGGAGGAAGGTATGAGAGAGATTGGATACTGCGGTGGGAAGAAATAGAGCCAAATAGGAATGTCTGCTTCTATAGGGAGAATGTATCAGCCATGCGCTCACTTTAAGGCAGCACAGCTTTAAGGGAGAATCTGTGGAAATGATAGATTACCGCAGGAACATGAACTTGGAGTATATCTCCAACTAACAGAGTGGTGGTCTTCCAGCCATGGAACATTAGTCTCCCAGATTCCCTCTGTACCAGTCAGGGAATAAGTCCCAGTATTAATATATATATATATATATATATATATATATATATATATATATATATATATATATATATATATATATATATATATATATATATATTGTGCATAATGCCTTATACCTGGTCCCTTTGGCACCTTGTGATCGCACAGGCTGGTGTGCTTATTCCATGTGGGCTTTTTTGCTTCTGAGCCAGATGGCCGTTTGCTCACCTTCAAGCCTTTAAGACCCCAGACACTATCTCTTTTGATAGCCTCTGGCCTTTACTTCGGGGTCTTCGGTCCCTGCAGAGTGGACACATGCCTGCTGTGCGGGTATGGGACGTGTCGGAGCGCAGCCTGGTGGCGGAGCTTCAGGAGCATAAGTATGGCATGGCATGTGTGGCCTTCTCATCCAGTGCCAAGTACATTGTCTCAGTGGGCTACCAGCATGACATGATCGTCAATGTCTGGGCCTGGAAGGTGAGTGGGCTGCTGGCCTCAGGACAGGCGGGGCCGGGAGGGGAGCCAAGAAACTGCTGACCGGTGGCCTTTACTTCCGCCTGCTGGCCTCAGTCCCTTTCTAGAGAACTCTGAGCAGAAAGGAGCAACTGGGTATCTAGGATGCTGAAGAAGGGGCAGAAGGAGAGGTCAAGTTCACAGCTTGTCTAACCTTCAGTGTGTAAGTTTCTTTTCCCTCAGCTCCTAGAAGCAGAGCCTTGATTTCCCTTGACTTTCTCTCCAGAAAAACATTGTAGTGGCTTCCAACAAGGTGTCCAGTCAGGTGACAGCAGTATCCTTCTCTGAGGACTGCAGGCAACCGGCACATCAAGTTCTGGTACCTCGATGACAGCAAGACCTCAAAGGTGAGGCAGCAAGTAGCCACTAGGGTGGGGTCTGCCCAGATATGTTCCACCTGCGCCCCCTTCTGCATGCTCAAAAGCCCCTTGGAAGTCTCAGCTGGGCCAGGTGCTATGTCAATATGCAAGGGAAGCCTTCTCCCTCCCTCCCCAGGGCCTGCTTTCCAGGGGGTAGCCTGCAGGGTGTGTGGGTGGCACCTGTGGTGGGTCTCCACAGGTGAATGCCACTGTACCCCTGCTGGGCCGCTCCGGGCTGCTGGGGGAACCTGCGGAACAACCTGTTCACTGATGTAGCCTGTGGCCGCGGGAAGAAGACTGACAGCACCTTCTGTATCACATCCTCAGGGCAGCTGTGCGAGTTCAGTGACCCGGAGACTGTTGGACAAGTGGGTGGAGCTGAGTGTAAGTGAATGCTTTGTCGGCACCCTCCCGTCTGTCACCTCCGGGCTCCAGGGCACCTGAGTCTGCATGCACGCTGGGGGAGGCCCCAGGCGGAGGAAGGTGTTTGGGAACCTCTCTGCTTGCTCGCCCTCTCTGTCTCTGCCTCTTCCTCTGCTTTCCTCTTCTGCTCAGCACACAGACAGCATCACAGTAAGTGTGCTGGCCCTGTCCGCTGCCTCTGCTGCCTTTCTCTGGGCCGGCCTTTTCTGGGTGTGTCTTTGCCCAAACCTCAGGTGCCTTATAAGGAAGGCTTGCTGACTCCTTCCCCCTAATTGCACGGGGCTGTGGGCCCTCTGGCCAGCTGCTGTTAGAGGGAGGGGCATTGAGGGGCTCTGCCCAGGGCAGCTGGCCTGCCTTGCGCTTGTCCTTGCCTCTTGGCTCATGGCTGTTGAGGTGTCCGGTGAAGGAGTGGACAGACGCCCTTGCTGACTGTGGCTTCTGTGCTCACAGACCACAGTGGCCCACTGCATCTCGGTGAGCCAGGACTACATCTTCTGCGGCTGTGCTGACGGCACCGTGTGCCTTTTCAACCCCTTCAACCTGCACTTCCTCAGCACGCTGCCCCGGCCCCATGCCCTGGGGACAGACATTGCCAGCATCACAGAGGCCAGGTGAGCGGTGTGGGTGGGCCCCTGAGTCCTGTCAGAGCCCCACTCTGTGCCAGGCCGTCCCTGGCATGCTGCAAGGAGAGGAGGGCACACATAGACCTCTGGGAAGACCCTTGCAGTCAAGCACAGGTGGGTCTTTTAGCATTTGTTGCTCACTGTGGGCAACCGTGGTAATCTGAGTCTGCAGTGTGGTAATTAATGCATTGTCCTGTAAACACCACAGCTAGGACAGACGGGCAGTTCCTTAGGGTTTCTGAGAGAGGCTGGAAACCTGACGGAGCAGGCCTTTCTCCCTCAGGGTGGTCCTGGGTAGCAGCTAAGGTAGGAGGGTCTTATTGTAGCCTCGGGCCTTGGGTTGGGTGATTGCAGGAAGTGAAGTTTTGCTCTGGTTTCAGTGCTGTCAGGAAGCGGGGCAGTTCTGCAGTTGGGTATATTAATTTCTCATTCAGGGAAGGAGTGGGCTAAATCTGCAAATGGCAGGAAATGATATATGACCATGACTGGTTTGCACAGTGCCCTTCCTTTTCCTCTGACGTGAGTCTAGAAGGGCCTGACATCTGCTTGGCTGCACCACGGCCACACACTGTCCCCGCCTGATGTTGGGGGCTATGAAATAGCTTGTGTTCTTTTGCAGAGCCCCATGGCAAGGAATGCCAGGCCAGCCGCTGCGTTCTTTCTCCAGTGACTGCTGGCCACCCTGCTGCTCCTCCCTTTAGTGCCCCTTTTCATTAGCGCTAACTCACCAGTTTGCCCTGTCTGCCCTGGACACCCTGACCCCCTCTTTCCTCAGTCGCCTTTTCGCTGGAGTGGCCAATGCGAAGTATCGGGACACCATCACCTTGACCTTTGATCCTGCAAATCCGTGGCTGTCTTGTGTGTACAATGACCATAGTACTTATGTCTGGGGTGTGAAGGGCCCCAAGAAAGTGGGCAAGGTGTATTCAGCTCTGTATCATTCCTCCTGCGTCTGGAGTGTAGAGGTACGTGGGCCAGGTCTGCTGAGACTGACCGTGTTTCCTGGCCTACCATTAGGAGCTGGGGTTCCTCAAGTGTGGAATTTGTTTCCTCCAGCACCCTTGCTCCCCAAGCTGTGCCCCTGGGTCCCTTCGTATCTGTTAATTGGCTCTGAGGATGGGAGGGGATTTTAGTGCTGACTCATCTCAGACGTTTTTCAGTATGCCCCTGTGCAGTCTTAGCTTGGCCTCTTTGGACATGTTCCTGAACTTGACCAAACCTTAGTTTCTGCAATTGTGAAATGACATACCTGATGCATTTGATTTTTACGAACAGGAGACAATGTAAGTGGGAGATTTAGAATGCCTAGTACTTACTAGGTGCTTGGTTAATGTATATTCCTTTACTTGTTAAAGACAAGAGCTAATCATTATGACTTGCTTGCTATGGGACAAGCCGTTGCCTCCAGGGGACAGGATGGGGGAACTTTAGGCCCCCAAGGACAGAGGTTCAGGAGGGTTTAGCTGAAAAGGGTTGGGGACAAAATTTATTATCTCCAAGGGAAAGATACTAACTTGACAATGAAGAAACGGCAAAACCCACCCTTAGCCAAGTCATTAAGGTTAACATCCCGTGGCAGCAGCATGAATCTGGTGAGAGGGTACACTGAGAGGTTTCAAAATGTTCCCAGAAAATGTTATGACTCTTAAGAACTCCCAATAAAATGTTGAACAACAACAACCAACGTTGATGGAAAGTTTCTTTTAGTTCTGTTTTTCCATGCAGCCTCCTCCTAGCATTGTGTCTGGTATTCTTGACCCAAATGTATAAGGAACTTAGGATAGTCATGAGGAAACATCAGGCAACCTTCATTTGAGGTACACCTGCCAGAGTAACTTATCACACTCTCCCAGGTGTCAGGGTAGGAAAGACAAGCAAAGACTGAAAGCCGTTCTAGACTGGGACAGATGACACCCATGTGCCGTGGGGGCTCCTGGGATCCTGGAGCAGAAGAAGTACATTCGTGGGATAAACAAACAAACTCATTGGCATTGGGTTGATTCCAACTCAGAGCAACCCCCGCTGGTGACATTTAAATAAAGTCTAATAATGTTGTACCAGTGTGACCTCCGTGGTCCTTATCACTGTGTACTGTAGTGCATAAAACATTAATACGAAGGGAGACCAGGTGAGAGAGTTGAATGTGACATATCTTGACTCATTTTTCTAAAGGTTCAACCCAAAAGGTAAAGTAAAACAGCTCTTGATGGAGAGGAAAAGGTGGAAGGGGGTGGGTGATGATTCTTTCCCCCCGCTGCCTGGCACTGAACGGCCTCTCCTCTCTTCTCATTTTGCAGGGTCCACGAATTGCAGTTCCTGAGTGAAATGCTGAAGGTGGAGGCCCATGAGTCAGAGATTCTGTGCCTGGAGTACTCGAAGCCAGACACAGGTACCTGGCCCTGGCCTGGAATGGCCTTGAGTGAGCCCCTCCAGTCTGGCCAGAGCCACTGATACTTGTCCTGCCTCTTGACTATGGGGCTGATCGTTCTTTTGGCTACCAAAAGAGTTAGTGATCCTTCTTGATGTCTCTGAAGGCTTCTTGTTGTTTCTGAAGGCTTTGGGGAGGACTGCATCTCAACTCTGCCCGACTCCATGGCTCATGTGGCTTAAGGATGTGGGGCTCAGTTTCTCTGGGTGCTCTTTGCTGGGCACTCATGTTGGGCTGCGATCCACAAGCTCAGCAGTTTGAAACTACCAGCCGCTCTGCAGGAGAAAGGTGGGCCTTTCTACTCCTGTAAACAGTTACAGTCTCAGAAGCCCATAGGGGGTATTCACTATGAGTCAGCATTAACTTGATAGCAGCAGATTTGATTTTTGTAAAGTCTTTTTAAAGCCAACCAAAAGCTGAATCAGTGAAGAAGATCTGCTTTAGACATTGTGCTCTTTTAAAGAATAATCTGTCTGTGATCAGATTGACACAGGAACTTGGAAGGTTAGGTGAAAAGTTTAAGGGGCAGTGAGCTTATGTGTGTGATGGAAATTTGGAATTGGAAAAGGACAGTGAGAATGGCTACATAATTTCAGAAATATAATGAATGTTAGCAAATTGTACATGTAGAAATGATCGAATTGGTATATATTTTTGTGTGCATTGTTTTAGATCAGGGAGAAGACTCGAAGTTCAAATATAATTTACAGAGACCCCCCTTGTTAAATCTTGAATGGGACAAAGTCCAGAAAAAACAAATCATCTGGTTGAGGGAGACCGTAAGCATGAGGCCATAATGGGGACTGAAGGATTCACAACAGCTCGGTCACATGGAAAACAAAGGAAGCCCCTTTAAAAGTCAAGTTCCCAGCAGATCAGACCATCACAGTTGGAAATGTGACTACAGAAATGGGAAAGGGACCATGATTGGAGTAAATACATTATTGCAGATTAGAAAAGTTTACAGGACTGGTTCAGGGCCCTCCAACCATCTTGGTCAGGGCATGAACGTGCAACCTCAGTACCCCAATTCCCATCAAGGGCATACTCAGGCAAGTTCTTGAGGGCTAGACTACTCCTCACCAGGCTGGCCAGAGGAGTGGGTGGAAGCAAACAAACTCTGCCTGAGGGCAAAGCATTTTACGTTGCTAGTTCAGAGTCATGGAGCTCTAGTGCCATAGAAGGTTATGGGTTGGGCGGTTAACCACAAGGTTTCACTCTTCAAAACCACCAGCCAGCTCCAGGGAAGAAAGATGAGGCTTTCTACTCCAATAAAAATATATAGTCTGGAGATTAAAAGCCCCAATGTAAGTTAACTGGGTTGATTCCTACTAGAGGGATAATGTGTGTGGGCCAGATGCTTGCAAGGTCCCTCAAGGCAATGCTGCCAGACTGCAGTCTCTGCTCCCTGCTGGTGGAGACAATGGATTGCTTTTCTCTAAAACTTGGAACCATTAGCTTGGTTCCAGTAGGTGGAGTTCACACCCTACTGATAATGGTTCATATGGAGATCCAGAAAACAGGTCAAAGTTAAGCTGCCATTCTAAATGTAGGATCCGCCCATTTTGTCACCTGTATACCCCCAATCCCTCCTCTTCCTATTGCATGTATGCCCCTAGACCACCCCTTCTCACCGCTGTATAACATAGTCCAAGTCCTTCCTGTGATGTATGTCTTTACCCTCCCGTTTCCAATTCCCCTTGTCCTCCTTCCCTTCCCCCTCTCTCCATGTGGACCACCAAGTGGGGCTGAGGTGAGCAATGCTACCATGATATGTGTGTGACTGCATTATTGTAATATCTCTTCTATCTCTCATGCTCCCAATGACTTTAATATTTATATCTCAACCCTTTATGTTTCCAGGGCTTTCAATGACATTAGGCATCTTTTCAATGTTTATGAATCATGCTTATGAACCTCTCTTCTGTTAGTTGTCTGTGTGTATGCATTGCCTGTATTAAAAACATATAGAACCGAGCAATTTGTCTGGAAAAATAATTTATAGGAACTTTATGTTAGATTGCCATGCGTTTTGCATAGCCAATTGTTCTTTTAAAACACTTTTCTTGTCATTGTGATACCATGCTAAAAGGTAAAAACATCTGTATATAGTCAAATAGCTTTATCTTTCCTTTAAAGACATGAACCTTCGTGTCTTGCTTAAAGTTTCCACCTCACTAAAGCTAAATTGCTACTCTCGAAAATAAATCCCTCTAAGTTTTTAATGCTTTGAATATTTTATCGCTCTAATCCTCCTGGAGTTTATTTTTGAATGTAGTATGCTCCTTCCTTTGATTTCTTGTAAATTCAGCCAATTCAACCACTCATTAACCAAAGTATTCCTTTACCACTGGATTGTTTTGCCACCTTTGCTTTGCATAGCATATAGTTCTAAATTATATCCCAGACTACTGAATTATTTGCCAGAGTGGCTTTACTAATTGTACACTGGCATCACAACACGCGGGAGCTTCGGAAAGATCGTGGGAGAAAGGAATGAAAAGAGAAGATAATTTCCCATGAATTTTTGAAGCTTCCTCGTACAGGTGCTTTACAGTAAGTCGACATTAGGGTTTATAATCAATAAAAAATTCAACTGTGATCCAAGAATGAGGGGCGTGACATTTCCTGGTTGAGACAAAAGCGAACAGGCGAGCAGAATACGAAAAGAATTGGTTAACCGATGAAACTGCAGCCAAGTGTTAGCTGTTATCACAAAAATGAACACACAGAATATTCTTGAACTTGGAAGTGGGAACTTCAGCCTTTCAACGGCCATCGACGGTGCGGGGCAACATCCCCGCACTCCTACGCTCAGGAAGGGGGTTCTGGGGTCTGCGGCGCCGCGGGGCACAAGTGGGGCGAAGGGCTGCGAGGGAACGCCGAGGCAGAGGGGTCCCCGCGAGGCGGCTGCGGGCCGCTCCAGAAGGCAGGGGTCCGGGGGCTCTGCGGTCCCTCAGGACCCTCCAGGAGAGGCTCCAGAAAGGCAGCTGGAGGCCCCGGCCGGCCGTGCAGCTCGCTGGGAGGCGCGGGCGCACGTGCTCCGCCGGTCCGGGCGGCGGGGGCGGCTGAACGGGCCCTGGCCGTGGGCGGCGGGCGGCGGGCGGGCGCAGTGCGGCGCCGGGCAGGCGGGAGGTGACCGCGCGGGGCGGTCGCGGCGGCTGGGGCTACTGACGGCACACGGATCCGGAGCGCACTGCGCGGGGCGGGGCGCCGCGCAGGTGAGAGCGGCAGCGGACCCGGATGCGGCGCGGCTGAGGGCGGCCGAGGGCGGGGGGTCGCGGCGGCTAGCTCTTGGAGATCCCGGCCGGAGGCTCCGGCGCCGGTGCTGCGCTTCCTGCCGGCTCGAAGAACGAGCCCGAGCCTGGCCGCCCTCGGGATGCCTTGCTGAGGCTCCGCCGGACGTCCCCAACAGGGGGGGGGGGCGGGGCGGGGCGCGTTCGGGCGCCTCCTGAGGGCGCCTCAGCGGAGAGCGGCGTTGGCGCCGTGGAGTCTACGCTCCACGCGGGCGGCCCAACCCGCCTGCCACTCAGGTGTCTTTTTGCACGGAAGTGAGTTTTAGGAGCGGGAAACCTGTGGTGGGCGTGACTGACGTGTTTTTAAATCATTTTCTATACATTTAAAGCTGTAAAGGCAAAACTTCATGATCCAATTAATATAGCCAAAAATTCAGGCTTGATAGAAACATTTAGAATCCAGGCACTGGGGGTAAAGTCCCCTTATTCCCATCTGTTATTGGAGGAAGGTATGAGAGAGATTGGATACTGCGGTGGGAAGAAATAGAGCCAAATAGGAATGTCTGCTTCTATAGGGAGAATGTATCAGCCATGCGCTCACTTTAAGGCAGCACAGCTTTAAGGGAGAATCTGTGGAAATGATAGATTACCGCAGGAACATGAACTTGGAGTATATCTCCAACTAACAGAGTGGTGGTCTTCCAGCCATGGAACATTAGTCTCCCAGATTCCCTCTGTACCAGTCAGGGAATAAGTCCCAGTATTTATATATATATATATATATATATATATATATATATATATATATATATATATATATATATATATATATATATATATATATATATATATATATATATATTGTGCATAATGCCTTATACCTGGTCCCTTTGGCACCTTGTGATCGCACAGGCTGGTGTGCTTATTCCATGTGGGCTTTTTTGCTTCTGAGCCAGATGGCCGTTTGCTCACCTTCAAGCCTTTAAGACCCCAGACACTATCTCTTTTGATAGCCTCTGGCCTTTACTTCGGGGTCTTCGGTCCCTGCAGAGTGGACACATGCCTGCTGTGCGGGTATGGGACGTGTCGGAGCGCAGCCTGGTGGCGGAGCTTCAGGAGCATAAGTATGGCATGGCATGTGTGGCCTTCTCATCCAGTGCCAAGTACATTGTCTCAGTGGGCTACCAGCATGACATGATCGTCAATGTCTGGGCCTGGAAGGTGAGTGGGCTGCTGGCCTCAGGACAGGCGGGGCCGGGAGGGGAGCCAAGAAACTGCTGACCGGTGGCCTTTACTTCCGCCTGCTGGCCTCAGTCCCTTTCTAGAGAACTCTGAGCAGAAAGGAGCAACTGGGTATCTAGGATGCTGAAGAAGGGGCAGAAGGAGAGGTCAAGTTCACAGCTTGTCTAACCTTCAGTGTGTAAGTTTCTTTTCCCTCAGCTCCTAGAAGCAGAGCCTTGATTTCCCTTGACTTTCTCTCCAGAAAAACATTGTAGTGGCTTCCAACAAGGTGTCCAGTCAGGTGACAGCAGTATCCTTCTCTGAGGACTGCAGGCAACCGGCACATCAAGTTCTGGTACCTCGATGACAGCAAGACCTCAAAGGTGAGGCAGCAAGTAGCCACTAGGGTGGGGTCTGCCCAGATATGTTCCACCTGCGCCCCCTTCTGCATGCTCAAAAGCCCCTTGGAAGTCTCAGCTGGGCCAGGTGCTATGTCAATATGCAAGGGAAGCCTTCTCCCTCCCTCCCCAGGGCCTGCTTTCCAGGGGGTAGCCTGCAGGGTGTGTGGGTGGCACCTGTGGTGGGTCTCCACAGGTGAATGCCACTGTACCCCTGCTGGGCCGCTCCGGGCTGCTGGGGGAACCTGCGGAACAACCTGTTCACTGATGTAGCCTGTGGCCGCGGGAAGAAGACTGACAGCACCTTCTGTATCACATCCTCAGGGCAGCTGTGCGAGTTCAGTGACCCGGAGACTGTTGGACAAGTGGGTGGAGCTGAGTGTAAGTGAATGCTTTGTCGGCACCCTCCCGTCTGTCACCTCCGGGCTCCAGGGCACCTGAGTCTGCATGCACGCTGGGGGAGGCCCCAGGCGGAGGAAGGTGTTTGGGAACCTCTCTGCTTGCTCGCCCTCTCTGTCTCTGCCTCTTCCTCTGCTTTCCTCTTCTGCTCAGCACACAGACAGCATCACAGTAAGTGTGCTGGCCCTGTCCGCTGCCTCTGCTGCCTTTCTCTGGGCCGGCCTTTTCTGGGTGTGTCTTTGCCCAAACCTCAGGTGCCTTATAAGGAAGGCTTGCTGACTCCTTCCCCCTAATTGCACGGGGCTGTGGGCCCTCTGGCCAGCTGCTGTTAGAGGGAGGGGCATTGAGGGGCTCTGCCCAGGGCAGCTGGCCTGCCTTGCGCTTGTCCTTGCCTCTTGGCTCATGGCTGTTGAGGTGTCCGGTGAAGGAGTGGACAGACGCCCTTGCTGACTGTGGCTTCTGTGCTCACAGACCACAGTGGCCCACTGCATCTCGGTGAGCCAGGACTACATCTTCTGCGGCTGTGCTGACGGCACCGTGTGCCTTTTCAACCCCTTCAACCTGCACTTCCTCAGCACGCTGCCCCGGCCCCATGCCCTGGGGACAGACATTGCCAGCATCACAGAGGCCAGGTGAGCGGTGTGGGTGGGCCCCTGAGTCCTGTCAGAGCCCCACTCTGTGCCAGGCCGTCCCTGGCATGCTGCAAGGAGAGGAGGGCACACATAGACCTCTGGGAAGACCCTTGCAGTCAAGCACAGGTGGGTCTTTTAGCATTTGTTGCTCACTGTGGGCAACCGTGGTAATCTGAGTCTGCAGTGTGGTAATTAATGCATTGTCCTGTAAACACCACAGCTAGGACAGACGGGCAGTTCCTTAGGGTTTCTGAGAGAGGCTGGAAACCTGACGGAGCAGGCCTTTCTCCCTCAGGGTGGTCCTGGGTAGCAGCTAAGGTAGGAGGGTCTTATTGTAGCCTCGGGCCTTGGGTTGGGTGATTGCAGGAAGTGAAGTTTTGCTCTGGTTTCAGTGCTGTCAGGAAGCGGGGCAGTTCTGCAGTTGGGTATATTAATTTCTCATTCAGGGAAGGAGTGGGCTAAATCTGCAAATGGCAGGAAATGATATATGACCATGACTGGTTTGCACAGTGCCCTTCCTTTTCCTCTGACGTGAGTCTAGAAGGGCCTGACATCTGCTTGGCTGCATCACGGCCACACACTGTCCCCGCCTGATGTTGGGGGCTATGAAATAGCTTGTGTTCTTTTGCAGAGCCCCATGGCAAGGAATGCCAGGCCAGCCGCTGCGTTCTTTCTCCAGTGACTGCTGGCCACCCTGCTGCTCCTCCCTTTAGTGCCCCTTTTCATTAGCGCTAACTCACCAGTTTGCCCTGTCTGCCCTGGACACCCTGACCCCCTCTTTCCTCAGTCGCCTTTTCGCTGGAGTGGCCAATGCGAAGTATCGGGACACCATCACCTTGACCTTTGATCCTGCAAATCCGTGGCTGTCTTGTGTGTACAATGACCATAGTACTTATGTCTGGGGTGTGAAGGGCCCCAAGAAAGTGGGCAAGGTGTATTCAGCTCTGTATCATTCCTCCTGCGTCTGGAGTGTAGAGGTACGTGGGCCAGGTCTGCTGAGACTGACCGTGTTTCCTGGCCTACCATTAGGAGCTGGGGTTCCTCAAGTGTGGAATTTGTTTCCTCCAGCACCCTTGCTCCCCAAGCTGTGCCCCTGGGTCCCTTCGTATCTGTTAATTGGCTCTGAGGATGGGAGGGGATTTTAGTGCTGACTCATCTCAGACGTTTTTCAGTATGCCCCTGTGCAGTCTTAGCTTGGCCTCTTTGGACATGTTCCTGAACTTGACCAAACCTTAGTTTCTGCAATTGTGAAATGACATACCTGATGCATTTGATTTTTACGAACAGGAGACAATGTAAGTGGGAGATTTAGAATGCCTAGTACTTACTAGGTGCTTGGTTAATGTATATTCCTTTACTTGTTAAAGACAAGAGCTAATCATTATGACTTGCTTGCTATGGGACAAGCCGTTGCCTCCAGGGGACAGGATGGGGGAACTTTAGGCCCCCAAGGACAGAGGTTCAGGAGGGTTTAGCTGAAAAGGGTTGGGGACAAAATTTATTATCTCCAAGGGAAAGATACTAACTTGACAATGAAGAAACGGCAAAACCCACCCTTAGCCAAGTCATTAAGGTTAACATCCCGTGGCAGCAGCATGAATCTGGTGAGAGGGTACACTGAGAGGTTTCAAAATGTTCCCAGAAAATGTTATGACTCTTAAGAACTCCCAATAAAATGTTGAACAACAACAACCAACGTTGATGGAAAGTTTCTTTTAGTTCTGTTTTTCCATGCAGCCTCCTCCTAGCATTGTGTCTGGTATTCTTGACCCAAATGTATAAGGAACTTAGGATAGTCATGAGGAAACATCAGGCAACCTTCATTTGAGGTACACCTGCCAGAGTAACTTATCACACTCTCCCAGGTGTCAGGGTAGGAAAGACAAGCAAAGACTGAAAGCCGTTCTAGACTGGGACAGATGACACCCATGTGCCGTGGGGGCTCCTGGGATCCTGGAGCAGAAGAAGTACATTCGTGGGATAAACAAACAAACTCATTGGCATTGGGTTGATTCCAACTCAGAGCAACCCCCGCTGGTGACATTTAAATAAAGTCTAATAATGTTGTACCAGTGTGACCTCCGTGGTCCTTATCACTGTGTACTGTAGTGCATAAAACATTAATACGAAGGGAGACCAGGTGAGAGAGTTGAATGTGACATATCTTGACTCATTTTTCTAAAGGTTCAACCCAAAAGGTAAAGTAAAACAGCTCTTGATGGAGAGGAAAAGGTGGAAGGGGGTGGGTGATGATTCTTTCCCCCCGCTGCCTGGCACTGAACGGCCTCTCCTCTCTTCTCATTTTGCAGGGTCCACGAATTGCAGTTCCTGAGTGAAATGCTGAAGGTGGAGGCCCATGAGTCAGAGATTCTGTGCCTGGAGTACTCGAAGCCAGACACAGGTACCTGGCCCTGGCCTGGAATGGCCTTGAGTGAGCCCCTCCAGTCTGGCCAGAGCCACTGATACTTGTCCTGCCTCTTGACTATGGGGCTGATCGTTCTTTTGGCTACCAAAAGAGTTAGTGATCCTTCTTGATGTCTCTGAAGGCTTCTTGTTGTTTCTGAAGGCTTTGGGGAGGACTGCATCTCAACTCTGCCCGAGTCCATGGCTCATGTGGCTTAAGGATGTGGGGCTCAGTTTCTCTGGGTGCTCTTTGCTGGGCACTCATGTTGGGCTGCGATCCACAAGCTCAGCAGTTTGAAACTACCAGCCGCTCTGCAGGAGAAAGGTGGGCCTTTCTACTCCTGTAAACAGTTACAGTCTCAGAAGCCCATAGGGGGTATTCACTATGAGTCAGCATTAACTTGATAGCAGCAGATTTGATTTTTGTAAAGTCTTTTTAAAGCCAACCAAAAGCTGAATCAGTGAAGAAGATCTGCTTTAGACATTGTGCTCTTTTAAAGAATAATCTGTCTGTGATCAGATTGACACAGGAACTTGGAAGGTTAGGTGAAAAGTTTAAGGGGCAGTGAGCTTATGTGTGTGATGGAAATTTGGAATTGGAAAAGGACAGTGAGAATGGCTACATAATTTCAGAAATATAATGAATGTTAGCAAATTGTACATGTAGAAATGATCGAATTGGTATATATTTTTGTGTGCATTGTTTTAGATCAGGGAGAAGACTCGAAGTTCAAATATAATTTACAGAGACCCCCCTTGTTAAATCTTGAATGGGACAAAGTCCAGAAAAAACAAATCATCTGGTTGAGGGAGACCGTAAGCATGAGGCCATAATGGGGACTGAAGGATTCACAACAGCTCGGTCACATGGAAAACAAAGGAAGCCCCTTTAAAAGTCAAGTTCCCAGCAGATCAGACCATCACAGTTGGAAATGTGACTACAGAAATGGGGAAGGGACCATGATTGGAGTAAATACATTATTGCAGATTAGAAAAGTTTACAGGACTGGTTCAGGGCCCTCCAACCATCTTGGTCAGGGCATGAACGTGCAACCTCAGTACCCCAATTCCCATCAAGGGCATACTCAGGCAAGTTCTTGAGGGCTAGACTACTCCTCACCAGGCTGGCCAGAGGAGTGGGTGGAAGCAAACAAACTCTGCCTGAGGGCAAAGCATTTTACGTTGCTAGTTCAGAGTCATGGAGCTCTAGTGCCATAGAAGGTTATGGGTTGGGCGGTTAACCACAAGGTTTCACTCTTCAAAACCACCAGCCAGCTCCAGGGAAGAAAGATGAGGCTTTCTACTCCAATAAAAATATATAGTCTGGAGATTAAAAGCCCCAATGTAAGTTAACTGGGTTGATTCCTACTAGAGGGATAATGTGTGTGGGCCAGATGCTTGCAAGGTCCCTCAAGGCAATGCTGCCAGACTGCAGTCTCTGCTCCCTGCTGGTGGAGACAATGGATTGCTTTTCTCTAAAACTTGGAACCATTAGCTTGGTTCCAGTAGGTGGAGTTCACACCCTACTGATAATGGTTCATATGGAGATCCAGAAAACAGGTCAAAGTTAAGCTGCCATTCTAAATGTAGGATCCGCCCATTTTGTCACCTGTATACCCCCAATCCCTCCTCTTCCTATTGCATGTATGCCCCTAGACCACCCCTTCTCACCGCTGTATAACATAGTCCAAGTCCTTCCTGTGATGTATGTCTTTACCCTCCCGTTTCCAATTCCCCTTGTCCTCCTTCCCTTCCCCCTCTCTCCATGTGGACCACCAAGTGGGGCTGAGGTGAGCAATGCTACCATGATATGTGTGTGACTGCATTATTGTAATATCTCTTCTATCTCTCATGCTCCCAATGACTTTAATATTTATATCTCAACCCTTTATGTTTCCAGGGCTTTCAATGACATTAGGCATCTTTTCAATGTTTATGAATCATGCTTATGAACCTCTCTTCTGTTAGTTGTCTGTGTGTATGCATTGCCTGTATTAAAAACATATAGAACCGAGCAATTTGTCTGGAAAAATAATTTATAGGAACTTTATGTTAGATTGCCATGCGTTTTGCATAGCCAATTGTTCTTTTAAAACACTTTTCTTGTCATTGTGATACCATGCTAAAAGGTAAAAACATCTGTATATAGTCAAATAGCTTTATCTTTCCTTTAAAGACATGAACCTTCGTGTCTTGCTTAAAGTTTCCACCTCACTAAAGCTAAATTGCTACTCTCGAAAATAAATCCCTCTAAGTTTTTAATGCTTTGAATATTTTATCGCTCTAATCCTCCTGGAGTTTATTTTTGAATGTAGTATGCTCCTTCCTTTGATTTCTTGTAAATTCAGCCAATTCAACCACTCATTAACCAAAGTATTCCTTTACCACTGGATTGTTTTGCCACCTTTGCTTTGCATAGCATATAGTTCTAAATTATATCCCAGACTACTGAATTATTTGCCAGAGTGGCTTTACTAATTGTACACTGGCATCACAACACGCGGGAGCTTCGGAAAGATCGTGGGAGAAAGGAATGAAAAGAGAAGATAATTTCCCATGAATTTTTGAAGCTTCCTCGTACAGGTGCTTTACAGTAAGTCGACATTAGGGTTTATAATCAATAAAAAATTCAACTGTGATCCAAGAATGAGGGGCGTGACATTTCCTGGTTGAGACAAAAGCGAACAGGCGAGCAGAATACGAAAAGAATTGGTTAACCGATGAAACTGCAGCCAAGTGTTAGCTGTTATCACAAAAATGAACACACAGAATATTCTTGAACTTGGAAGTGGGAACTTCAGCCTTTCAACGGCCATCGACGGTGCGGGGCAACATCCCCGCACTCCTACGCTCAGGAAGGGGGTTCTGGGGTCTGCGGCGCCGCGGGGCACAAGTGGGGCGAAGGGCTGCGAGGGAACGCCGAGGCAGAGGGGTCCCCGCGAGGCGGCTGCGGGCCGCTCCAGAAGGCAGGGGTCCGGGGGCTCTGCGGTCCCTCAGGACCCTCCAGGAGAGGCTCCAGAAAGGCAGCTGGAGGCCCCGGCCGGCCGTGCAGCTCGCTGGGAGGCGCGGGCGCACGTGCTCCGCCGGTCCGGGCGGCGGGGGCGGCTGAACGGGCCCTGGCCGTGGGCGGCGGGCGGCGGGCGGGCGCAGTGCGGCGCCGGGCAGGCGGGAGGTGACCGCGCGGGGCGGTCGCGGCGGCTGGGGCTACTGACGGCACACGGATCCGGAGCGCACTGCGCGGGGCGGGGCGCCGCGCAGGTGAGAGCGGCAGCGGACCCGGATGCGGCGCGGCTGAGGGCGGCCGAGGGCGGGGGGTCGCGGCGGCTAGCTCTTGGAGATCCCGGCCGGAGGCTCCGGCGCCGGTGCTGCGCTTCCTGCCGGCTCGAAGAACGAGCCCGAGCCTGGCCGCCCTCGGGATGCCTTGCTGAGGCTCCGCCGGACGTCCCCAACAGGGGGGGGGGGCGGGGCGGGGCGCGTTCGGGCGCCTCCTGAGGGCGCCTCAGCGGAGAGCGGCGTTGGCGCCGTGGAGTCTACGCTCCACGCGGGCGGCCCAACCCGCCTGCCACTCAGGTGTCTTTTTGCACGGAAGTGAGTTTTAGGAGCGGGAAACCTGTGGTGGGCGTGACTGACGTGTTTTTAAATCATTTTCTATACATTTAAAGCTGTAAAGGCAAAACTTCATGATCCAATTAATATAGCCAAAAATTCAGGCTTGATAGAAACATTTAGAATCCAGGCACTGGGGGTAAAGTCCCCTTATTCCCATCTGTTATTGGAGGAAGGTATGAGAGAGATTGGATACTGCGGTGGGAAGAAATAGAGCCAAATAGGAATGTCTGCTTCTATAGGGAGAATGTATCAGCCATGCGCTCACTTTAAGGCAGCACAGCTTTAAGGGAGAATCTGTGGAAATGATAGATTACCGCAGGAACATGAACTTGGAGTATATCTCCAACTAACAGAGTGGTGGTCTTCCAGCCATGGAACATTAGTCTCCCAGATTCCCTCTGTACCAGTCAGGGAATAAGTCCCAGTATTTATATATATATATATATATATATATATATATATATATATATATATATATATATATATATATATATATATATATATATATATATATATATATATATATATATATATATATATATATATATATATATATATATGTGCATAATGCCTTATACCTGGTCCCTTTGGCACCTTGTGATCGCACAGGCTGGTGTGCTTATTCCATGTGGGCTTTTTTGCTTCTGAGCCAGATGGCCGTTTGCTCACCTTCAAGCCTTTAAGACCCCAGACACTATCTCTTTTGATAGCCTCTGGCCTTTACTTCGGGGTCTTCGGTCCCTGCAGAGTGGACACATGCCTGCTGTGCGGGTATGGGACGTGTCGGAGCGCAGCCTGGTGGCGGAGCTTCAGGAGCATAAGTATGGCATGGCATGTGTGGCCTTCTCATCCAGTGCCAAGTACATTGTCTCAGTGGGCTACCAGCATGACATGATCGTCAATGTCTGGGCCTGGAAGGTGAGTGGGCTGCTGGCCTCAGGACAGGCGGGGCCGGGAGGGGAGCCAAGAAACTGCTGACCGGTGGCCTTTACTTCCGCCTGCTGGCCTCAGTCCCTTTCTAGAGAACTCTGAGCAGAAAGGAGCAACTGGGTATCTAGGATGCTGAAGAAGGGGCAGAAGGAGAGGTCAAGTTCACAGCTTGTCTAACCTTCAGTGTGTAAGTTTCTTTTCCCTCAGCTCCTAGAAGCAGAGCCTTGATTTCCCTTGACTTTCTCTCCAGAAAAACATTGTAGTGGCTTCCAACAAGGTGTCCAGTCAGGTGACAGCAGTATCCTTCTCTGAGGACTGCAGGCAACCGGCACATCAAGTTCTGGTACCTCGATGACAGCAAGACCTCAAAGGTGAGGCAGCAAGTAGCCACTAGGGTGGGGTCTGCCCAGATATGTTCCACCTGCGCCCCCTTCTGCATGCTCAAAAGCCCCTTGGAAGTCTCAGCTGGGCCAGGTGCTATGTCAATATGCAAGGGAAGCCTTCTCCCTCCCTCCCCAGGGCCTGCTTTCCAGGGGGTAGCCTGCAGGGTGTGTGGGTGGCACCTGTGGTGGGTCTCCACAGGTGAATGCCACTGTACCCCTGCTGGGCCGCTCCGGGCTGCTGGGGGAACCTGCGGAACAACCTGTTCACTGATGTAGCCTGTGGCCGCGGGAAGAAGACTGACAGCACCTTCTGTATCACATCCTCAGGGCAGCTGTGCGAGTTCAGTGACCCGGAGACTGTTGGACAAGTGGGTGGAGCTGAGTGTAAGTGAATGCTTTGTCGGCACCCTCCCGTCTGTCACCTCCGGGCTCCAGGGCACCTGAGTCTGCATGCACGCTGGGGGAGGCCCCAGGCGGAGGAAGGTGTTTGGGAACCTCTCTGCTTGCTCGCCCTCTCTGTCTCTGCCTCTTCCTCTGCTTTCCTCTTCTGCTCAGCACACAGACAGCATCACAGTAAGTGTGCTGGCCCTGTCCGCTGCCTCTGCTGCCTTTCTCTGGGCCGGCCTTTTCTGGGTGTGTCTTTGCCCAAACCTCAGGTGCCTTATAAGGAAGGCTTGCTGACTCCTTCCCCCTAATTGCACGGGGCTGTGGGCCCTCTGGCCAGCTGCTGTTAGAGGGAGGGGCATTGAGGGGCTCTGCCCAGGGCAGCTGGCCTGCCTTGCGCTTGTCCTTGCCTCTTGGCTCATGGCTGTTGAGGTGTCCGGTGAAGGAGTGGACAGACGCCCTTGCTGACTGTGGCTTCTGTGCTCACAGACCACAGTGGCCCACTGCATCTCGGTGAGCCAGGACTACATCTTCTGCGGCTGTGCTGACGGCACCGTGTGCCTTTTCAACCCCTTCAACCTGCACTTCCTCAGCACGCTGCCCCGGCCCCATGCCCTGGGGACAGACATTGCCAGCATCACAGAGGCCAGGTGAGCGGTGTGGGTGGGCCCCTGAGTCCTGTCAGAGCCCCACTCTGTGCCAGGCCGTCCCTGGCATGCTGCAAGGAGAGGAGGGCACACATAGACCTCTGGGAAGACCCTTGCAGTCAAGCACAGGTGGGTCTTTTAGCATTTGTTGCTCACTGTGGGCAACCGTGGTAATCTGAGTCTGCAGTGTGGTAATTAATGCATTGTCCTGTAAACACCACAGCTAGGACAGACGGGCAGTTCCTTAGGGTTTCTGAGAGAGGCTGGAAACCTGACGGAGCAGGCCTTTCTCCCTCAGGGTGGTCCTGGGTAGCAGCTAAGGTAGGAGGGTCTTATTGTAGCCTCGGGCCTTGGGTTGGGTGATTGCAGGAAGTGAAGTTTTGCTCTGGTTTCAGTGCTGTCAGGAAGCGGGGCAGTTCTGCAGTTGGGTATATTAATTTCTCATTCAGGGAAGGAGTGGGCTAAATCTGCAAATGGCAGGAAATGATATATGACCATGACTGGTTTGCACAGTGCCCTTCCTTTTCCTCTGACGTGAGTCTAGAAGGGCCTGACATCTGCTTGGCTGCATCACGGCCACACACTGTCCCCGCCTGATGTTGGGGGCTATGAAATAGCTTGTGTTCTTTTGCAGAGCCCCATGGCAAGGAATGCCAGGCCAGCCGCTGCGTTCTTTCTCCAGTGACTGCTGGCCACCCTGCTGCTCCTCCCTTTAGTGCCCCTTTTCATTAGCGCTAACTCACCAGTTTGCCCTGTCTGCCCTGGACACCCTGACCCCCTCTTTCCTCAGTCGCCTTTTCGCTGGAGTGGCCAATGCGAAGTATCGGGACACCATCACCTTGACCTTTGATCCTGCAAATCCGTGGCTGTCTTGTGTGTACAATGACCATAGTACTTATGTCTGGGGTGTGAAGGGCCCCAAGAAAGTGGGCAAGGTGTATTCAGCTCTGTATCATTCCTCCTGCGTCTGGAGTGTAGAGGTACGTGGGCCAGGTCTGCTGAGACTGACCGTGTTTCCTGGCCTACCATTAGGAGCTGGGGTTCCTCAAGTGTGGAATTTGTTTCCTCCAGCACCCTTGCTCCCCAAGCTGTGCCCCTGGGTCCCTTCGTATCTGTTAATTGGCTCTGAGGATGGGAGGGGATTTTAGTGCTGACTCATCTCAGACGTTTTTCAGTATGCCCCTGTGCAGTCTTAGCTTGGCCTCTTTGGACATGTTCCTGAACTTGACCAAACCTTAGTTTCTGCAATTGTGAAATGACATACCTGATGCATTTGATTTTTACGAACAGGAGACAATGTAAGTGGGAGATTTAGAATGCCTAGTACTTACTAGGTGCTTGGTTAATGTATATTCCTTTACTTGTTAAAGACAAGAGCTAATCATTATGACTTGCTTGCTATGGGACAAGCCGTTGCCTCCAGGGGACAGGATGGGGGAACTTTAGGCCCCCAAGGACAGAGGTTCAGGAGGGTTTAGCTGAAAAGGGTTGGGGACAAAATTTATTATCTCCAAGGGAAAGATACTAACTTGACAATGAAGAAACGGCAAAACCCACCCTTAGCCAAGTCATTAAGGTTAACATCCCGTGGCAGCAGCATGAATCTGGTGAGAGGGTACACTGAGAGGTTTCAAAATGTTCCCAGAAAATGTTATGACTCTTAAGAACTCCCAATAAAATGTTGAACAACAACAACCAACGTTGATGGAAAGTTTCTTTTAGTTCTGTTTTTCCATGCAGCCTCCTCCTAGCATTGTGTCTGGTATTCTTGACCCAAATGTATAAGGAACTTAGGATAGTCATGAGGAAACATCAGGCAACCTTCATTTGAGGTACACCTGCCAGAGTAACTTATCACACTCTCCCAGGTGTCAGGGTAGGAAAGACAAGCAAAGACTGAAAGCCGTTCTAGACTGGGACAGATGACACCCATGTGCCGTGGGGGCTCCTGGGATCCTGGAGCAGAAGAAGTACATTCGTGGGATAAACAAACAAACTCATTGGCATTGGGTTGATTCCAACTCAGAGCAACCCCCGCTGGTGACATTTAAATAAAGTCTAATAATGTTGTACCAGTGTGACCTCCGTGGTCCTTATCACTGTGTACTGTAGTGCATAAAACATTAATACGAAGGGAGACCAGGTGAGAGAGTTGAATGTGACATATCTTGACTCATTTTTCTAAAGGTTCAACCCAAAAGGTAAAGTAAAACAGCTCTTGATGGAGAGGAAAAGGTGGAAGGGGGTGGGTGATGATTCTTTCCCCCCGCTGCCTGGCACTGAACGGCCTCTCCTCTCTTCTCATTTTGCAGGGTCCACGAATTGCAGTTCCTGAGTGAAATGCTGAAGGTGGAGGCCCATGAGTCAGAGATTCTGTGCCTGGAGTACTCGAAGCCAGACACAGGTACCTGGCCCTGGCCTGGAATGGCCTTGAGTGAGCCCCTCCAGTCTGGCCAGAGCCACTGATACTTGTCCTGCCTCTTGACTATGGGGCTGATCGTTCTTTTGGCTACCAAAAGAGTTAGTGATCCTTCTTGATGTCTCTGAAGGCTTCTTGTTGTTTCTGAAGGCTTTGGGGAGGACTGCATCTCAACTCTGCCCGAGTCCATGGCTCATGTGGCTTAAGGATGTGGGGCTCAGTTTCTCTGGGTGCTCTTTGCTGGGCACTCATGTTGGGCTGCGATCCACAAGCTCAGCAGTTTGAAACTACCAGCCGCTCTGCAGGAGAAAGGTGGGCCTTTCTACTCCTGTAAACAGTTACAGTCTCAGAAGCCCATAGGGGGTATTCACTATGAGTCAGCATTAACTTGATAGCAGCAGATTTGATTTTTGTAAAGTCTTTTTAAAGCCAACCAAAAGCTGAATCAGTGAAGAAGATCTGCTTTAGACATTGTGCTCTTTTAAAGAATAATCTGTCTGTGATCAGATTGACACAGGAACTTGGAAGGTTAGGTGAAAAGTTTAAGGGGCAGTGAGCTTATGTGTGTGATGGAAATTTGGAATTGGAAAAGGACAGTGAGAATGGCTACATAATTTCAGAAATATAATGAATGTTAGCAAATTGTACATGTAGAAATGATCGAATTGGTATATATTTTTGTGTGCATTGTTTTAGATCAGGGAGAAGACTCGAAGTTCAAATATAATTTACAGAGACCCCCCTTGTTAAATCTTGAATGGGACAAAGTCCAGAAAAAACAAATCATCTGGTTGAGGGAGACCGTAAGCATGAGGCCATAATGGGGACTGAAGGATTCACAACAGCTCGGTCACATGGAAAACAAAGGAAGCCCCTTTAAAAGTCAAGTTCCCAGCAGATCAGACCATCACAGTTGGAAATGTGACTACAGAAATGGGGAAGGGACCATGATTGGAGTAAATACATTATTGCAGATTAGAAAAGTTTACAGGACTGGTTCAGGGCCCTCCAACCATCTTGGTCAGGGCATGAACGTGCAACCTCAGTACCCCAATTCCCATCAAGGGCATACTCAGGCAAGTTCTTGAGGGCTAGACTACTCCTCACCAGGCTGGCCAGAGGAGTGGGTGGAAGCAAACAAACTCTGCCTGAGGGCAAAGCATTTTACGTTGCTAGTTCAGAGTCATGGAGCTCTAGTGCCATAGAAGGTTATGGGTTGGGCGGTTAACCACAAGGTTTCACTCTTCAAAACCACCAGCCAGCTCCAGGGAAGAAAGATGAGGCTTTCTACTCCAATAAAAATATATAGTCTGGAGATTAAAAGCCCCAATGTAAGTTAACTGGGTTGATTCCTACTAGAGGGATAATGTGTGTGGGCCAGATGCTTGCAAGGTCCCTCAAGGCAATGCTGCCAGACTGCAGTCTCTGCTCCCTGCTGGTGGAGACAATGGATTGCTTTTCTCTAAAACTTGGAACCATTAGCTTGGTTCCAGTAGGTGGAGTTCACACCCTACTGATAATGGTTCATATGGAGATCCAGAAAACAGGTCAAAGTTAAGCTGCCATTCTAAATGTAGGATCCGCCCATTTTGTCACCTGTATACCCCCAATCCCTCCTCTTCCTATTGCATGTATGCCCCTAGACCACCCCTTCTCACCGCTGTATAACATAGTCCAAGTCCTTCCTGTGATGTATGTCTTTACCCTCCCGTTTCCAATTCCCCTTGTCCTCCTTCCCTTCCCCCTCTCTCCATGTGGACCACCAAGTGGGGCTGAGGTGAGCAATGCTACCATGATATGTGTGTGACTGCATTATTGTAATATCTCTTCTATCTCTCATGCTCCCAATGACTTTAATATTTATATCTCAACCCTTTATGTTTCCAGGGCTTTCAATGACATTAGGCATCTTTTCAATGTTTATGAATCATGCTTATGAACCTCTCTTCTGTTAGTTGTCTGTGTGTATGCATTGCCTGTATTAAAAACATATAGAACCGAGCAATTTGTCTGGAAAAATAATTTATAGGAACTTTATGTTAGATTGCCATGCGTTTTGCATAGCCAATTGTTCTTTTAAAACACTTTTCTTGTCATTGTGATACCATGCTAAAAGGTAAAAACATCTGTATATAGTCAAATAGCTTTATCTTTCCTTTAAAGACATGAACCTTCGTGTCTTGCTTAAAGTTTCCACCTCACTAAAGCTAAATTGCTACTCTCGAAAATAAATCCCTCTAAGTTTTTAATGCTTTGAATATTTTATCGCTCTAATCCTCCTGGAGTTTATTTTTGAATGTAGTATGCTCCTTCCTTTGATTTCTTGTAAATTCAGCCAATTCAACCACTCATTAACCAAAGTATTCCTTTACCACTGGATTGTTTTGCCACCTTTGCTTTGCATAGCATATAGTTCTAAATTATATCCCAGACTACTGAATTATTTGCCAGAGTGGCTTTACTAATTGTACACTGGCATCACAACACGCGGGAGCTTCGGAAAGATCGTGGGAGAAAGGAATGAAAAGAGAAGATAATTTCCCATGAATTTTTGAAGCTTCCTCGTACAGGTGCTTTACAGTAAGTCGACATTAGGGTTTATAATCAATAAAAAATTCAACTGTGATCCAAGAATGAGGGGCGTGACATTTCCTGGTTGAGACAAAAGCGAACAGGCGAGCAGAATACGAAAAGAATTGGTTAACCGATGAAACTGCAGCCAAGTGTTAGCTGTTATCACAAAAATGAACACACAGAATATTCTTGAACTTGGAAGTGGGAACTTCAGCCTTTCAACGGCCATCGACGGTGCGGGGCAACATCCCCGCACTCCTACGCTCAGGAAGGGGGTTCTGGGGTCTGCGGCGCCGCGGGGCACAAGTGGGGCGAAGGGCTGCGAGGGAACGCCGAGGCAGAGGGGTCCCCGCGAGGCGGCTGCGGGCCGCTCCAGAAGGCAGGGGTCCGGGGGCTCTGCGGTCCCTCAGGACCCTCCAGGAGAGGCTCCAGAAAGGCAGCTGGAGGCCCCGGCCGGCCGTGCAGCTCGCTGGGAGGCGCGGGCGCACGTGCTCCGCCGGTCCGGGCGGCGGGGGCGGCTGAACGGGCCCTGGCCGTGGGCGGCGGGCGGCGGGCGGGCGCAGTGCGGCGCCGGGCAGGCGGGAGGTGACCGCGCGGGGCGGTCGCGGCGGCTGGGGCTACTGACGGCACACGGATCCGGAGCGCACTGCGCGGGGCGGGGCGCCGCGCAGGTGAGAGCGGCAGCGGACCCGGATGCGGCGCGGCTGAGGGCGGCCGAGGGCGGGGGGTCGCGGCGGCTAGCTCTTGGAGATCCCGGCCGGAGGCTCCGGCGCCGGTGCTGCGCTTCCTGCCGGCTCGAAGAACGAGCCCGAGCCTGGCCGCCCTCGGGATGCCTTGCTGAGGCTCCGCCGGACGTCCCCAACAGGGGGGGGGGGCGGGGCGGGGCGCGTTCGGGCGCCTCCTGAGGGCGCCTCAGCGGAGAGCGGCGTTGGCGCCGTGGAGTCTACGCTCCACGCGGGCGGCCCAACCCGCCTGCCACTCAGGTGTCTTTTTGCACGGAAGTGAGTTTTAGGAGCGGGAAACCTGTGGTGGGCGTGACTGACGTGTTTTTAAATCATTTTCTATACATTTAAAGCTGTAAAGGCAAAACTTCATGATCCAATTAATATAGCCAAAAATTCAGGCTTGATAGAAACATTTAGAATCCAGGCACTGGGGGTAAAGTCCCCTTATTCCCATCTGTTATTGGAGGAAGGTATGAGAGAGATTGGATACTGCGGTGGGAAGAAATAGAGCCAAATAGGAATGTCTGCTTCTATAGGGAGAATGTATCAGCCATGCGCTCACTTTAAGGCAGCACAGCTTTAAGGGAGAATCTGTGGAAATGATAGATTACCGCAGGAACATGAACTTGGAGTATATCTCCAACTAACAGAGTGGTGGTCTTCCAGCCATGGAACATTAGTCTCCCAGATTCCCTCTGTACCAGTCAGGGAATAAGTCCCAGTATTAATATATATATATATATATATATATATATATATATATATATATATATATATATATATATATATATATATATATATATTGTGCATAATGCCTTATACCTGGTCCCTTTGGCACCTTGTGATCGCACAGGCTGGTGTGCTTATTCCATGTGGGCTTTTTTGCTTCTGAGCCAGATGGCCGTTTGCTCACCTTCAAGCCTTTAAGACCCCAGACACTATCTCTTTTGATAGCCTCTGGCCTTTACTTCGGGGTCTTCGGTCCCTGCAGAGTGGACACATGCCTGCTGTGCGGGTATGGGACGTGTCGGAGCGCAGCCTGGTGGCGGAGCTTCAGGAGCATAAGTATGGCATGGCATGTGTGGCCTTCTCATCCAGTGCCAAGTACATTGTCTCAGTGGGCTACCAGCATGACATGATCGTCAATGTCTGGGCCTGGAAGGTGAGTGGGCTGCTGGCCTCAGGACAGGCGGGGCCGGGAGGGGAGCCAAGAAACTGCTGACCGGTGGCCTTTACTTCCGCCTGCTGGCCTCAGTCCCTTTCTAGAGAACTCTGAGCAGAAAGGAGCAACTGGGTATCTAGGATGCTGAAGAAGGGGCAGAAGGAGAGGTCAAGTTCACAGCTTGTCTAACCTTCAGTGTGTAAGTTTCTTTTCCCTCAGCTCCTAGAAGCAGAGCCTTGATTTCCCTTGACTTTCTCTCCAGAAAAACATTGTAGTGGCTTCCAACAAGGTGTCCAGTCAGGTGACAGCAGTATCCTTCTCTGAGGACTGCAGGCAACCGGCACATCAAGTTCTGGTACCTCGATGACAGCAAGACCTCAAAGGTGAGGCAGCAAGTAGCCACTAGGGTGGGGTCTGCCCAGATATGTTCCACCTGCGCCCCCTTCTGCATGCTCAAAAGCCCCTTGGAAGTCTCAGCTGGGCCAGGTGCTATGTCAATATGCAAGGGAAGCCTTCTCCCTCCCTCCCCAGGGCCTGCTTTCCAGGGGGTAGCCTGCAGGGTGTGTGGGTGGCACCTGTGGTGGGTCTCCACAGGTGAATGCCACTGTACCCCTGCTGGGCCGCTCCGGGCTGCTGGGGGAACCTGCGGAACAACCTGTTCACTGATGTAGCCTGTGGCCGCGGGAAGAAGACTGACAGCACCTTCTGTATCACATCCTCAGGGCAGCTGTGCGAGTTCAGTGACCCGGAGACTGTTGGACAAGTGGGTGGAGCTGAGTGTAAGTGAATGCTTTGTCGGCACCCTCCCGTCTGTCACCTCCGGGCTCCAGGGCACCTGAGTCTGCATGCACGCTGGGGGAGGCCCCAGGCGGAGGAAGGTGTTTGGGAACCTCTCTGCTTGCTCGCCCTCTCTGTCTCTGCCTCTTCCTCTGCTTTCCTCTTCTGCTCAGCACACAGACAGCATCACAGTAAGTGTGCTGGCCCTGTCCGCTGCCTCTGCTGCCTTTCTCTGGGCCGGCCTTTTCTGGGTGTGTCTTTGCCCAAACCTCAGGTGCCTTATAAGGAAGGCTTGCTGACTCCTTCCCCCTAATTGCACGGGGCTGTGGGCCCTCTGGCCAGCTGCTGTTAGAGGGAGGGGCATTGAGGGGCTCTGCCCAGGGCAGCTGGCCTGCCTTGCGCTTGTCCTTGCCTCTTGGCTCATGGCTGTTGAGGTGTCCGGTGAAGGAGTGGACAGACGCCCTTGCTGACTGTGGCTTCTGTGCTCACAGACCACAGTGGCCCACTGCATCTCGGTGAGCCAGGACTACATCTTCTGCGGCTGTGCTGACGGCACCGTGTGCCTTTTCAACCCCTTCAACCTGCACTTCCTCAGCACGCTGCCCCGGCCCCATGCCCTGGGGACAGACATTGCCAGCATCACAGAGGCCAGGTGAGCGGTGTGGGTGGGCCCCTAAGTCCTGTCAGAGCCCCACTCTGTGCCAGGCCGTCCCTGGCATGCTGCAAGGAGAGGAGGGCACACATAGACCTCTGGGAAGACCCTTGCAGTCAAGCACAGGTGGGTCTTTTAGCATTTGTTGCTCACTGTGGGCAACCGTGGTAATCTGAGTCTGCAGTGTGGTAATTAATGCATTGTCCTGTAAACACCACAGCTAGGACAGACGGGCAGTTCCTTAGGGTTTCTGAGAGAGGCTGGAAACCTGACGGAGCAGGCCTTTCTCCCTCAGGGTGGTCCTGGGTAGCAGCTAAGGTAGGAGGGTCTTATTGTAGCCTCGGGCCTTGGGTTGGGTGATTGCAGGAAGTGAAGTTTTGCTCTGGTTTCAGTGCTGTCAGGAAGCGGGGCAGTTCTGCAGTTGGGTATATTAATTTCTCATTCAGGGAAGGAGTGGGCTAAATCTGCAAATGGCAGGAAATGATATATGACCATGACTGGTTTGCACAGTGCCCTTCCTTTTCCTCTGACGTGAGTCTAGAAGGGCCTGACATCTGCTTGGCTGCATCACGGCCACACACTGTCCCCGCCTGATGTTGGGGGCTATGAAATAGCTTGTGTTCTTTTGCAGAGCCCCATGGCAAGGAATGCCAGGCCAGCCGCTGCGTTCTTTCTCCAGTGACTGCTGGCCACCCTGCTGCTCCTCCCTTTAGTGCCCCTTTTCATTAGCGCTAACTCACCAGTTTGCCCTGTCTGCCCTGGACACCCTGACCCCCTCTTTCCTCAGTCGCCTTTTCGCTGGAGTGGCCAATGCGAAGTATCGGGACACCATCACCTTGACCTTTGATCCTGCAAATCCGTGGCTGTCTTGTGTGTACAATGACCATAGTACTTATGTCTGGGGTGTGAAGGGCCCCAAGAAAGTGGGCAAGGTGTATTCAGCTCTGTATCATTCCTCCTGCGTCTGGAGTGTAGAGGTACGTGGGCCAGGTCTGCTGAGACTGACCGTGTTTCCTGGCCTACCATTAGGAGCTGGGGTTCCTCAAGTGTGGAATTTGTTTCCTCCAGCACCCTTGCTCCCCAAGCTGTGCCCCTGGGTCCCTTCGTATCTGTTAATTGGCTCTGAGGATGGGAGGGGATTTTAGTGCTGACTCATCTCAGACGTTTTTCAGTATGCCCCTGTGCAGTCTTAGCTTGGCCTCTTTGGACATGTTCCTGAACTTGACCAAACCTTAGTTTCTGCAATTGTGAAATGACATACCTGATGCATTTGATTTTTACGAACAGGAGACAAAGTAAGTGGGAGATTTAGAATGCCTAGTACTTACTAGGTGCTTGGTTAATGTATATTCCTTTACTTGTTAAAGACAAGAGCTAATCATTATGACTTGCTTGCTATGGGACAAGCCGTTGCCTCCAGGGGACAGGATGGGGGAACTTTAGGCCCCCAAGGACAGAGGTTCAGGAGGGTTTAGCTGAAAAGGGTTGGGGACAAAATTTATTATCTCCAAGGGAAAGATACTAACTTGACAATGAAGAAACGGCAAAACCCACCCTTAGCCAAGTCATTAAGGTTAACATCCCGTGGCAGCAGCATGAATCTGGTGAGAGGGTACACTGAGAGGTTTCAAAATGTTCCCAGAAAATGTTATGACTCTTAAGAACTCCCAATAAAATGTTGAACAACAACAACCAACGTTGATGGAAAGTTTCTTTTAGTTCTGTTTTTCCATGCAGCCTCCTCCTAGCATTGTGTCTGGTATTCTTGACCCAAATGTATAAGGAACTTAGGATAGTCATGAGGAAACATCAGGCAACCTTCATTTGAGGTACACCTGCCAGAGTAACTTATCACACTCTCCCAGGTGTCAGGGTAGGAAAGACAAGCAAAGACTGAAAGCCGTTCTAGACTGGGACAGATGACACCCATGTGCCGTGGGGGCTCCTGGGATCCTGGAGCAGAAGAAGTACATTCGTGGGATAAACAAACAAACTCATTGGCATTGGGTTGATTCCAACTCAGAGCAACCCCCGCTGGTGACATTTAAATAAAGTCTAATAATGTTGTACCAGTGTGACCTCCGTGGTCCTTATCACTGTGTACTGTAGTGCATAAAACATTAATACGAAGGGAGACCAGGTGAGAGAGTTGAATGTGACATATCTTGACTCATTTTTCTAAAGGTTCAACCCAAAAGGTAAAGTAAAACAGCTCTTGATGGAGAGGAAAAGGTGGAAGGGGGTGGGTGATGATTCTTTCCCCCCGCTGCCTGGCACTGAACGGCCTCTCCTCTCTTCTCATTTTGCAGGGTCCACGAATTGCAGTTCCTGAGTGAAATGCTGAAGGTGGAGGCCCATGAGTCAGAGATTCTGTGCCTGGAGTACTCGAAGCCAGACACAGGTACCTGGCCCTGGCCTGGAATGGCCTTGAGTGAGCCCCTCCAGTCTGGCCAGAGCCACTGATACTTGTCCTGCCTCTTGACTATGGGGCTGATCGTTCTTTTGGCTACCAAAAGAGTTAGTGATCCTTCTTGATGTCTCTGAAGGCTTCTTGTTGTTTCTGAAGGCTTTGGGGAGGACTGCATCTCAACTCTGCCCGACTCCATGGCTCATGTGGCTTAAGGATGTGGGGCTCAGTTTCTCTGGGTGCTCTTTGCTGGGCACTCATGTTGGGCTGCGATCCACAAGCTCAGCAGTTTGAAACTACCAGCCGCTCTGCAGGAGAAAGGTGGGCCTTTCTACTCCTGTAAACAGTTACAGTCTCAGAAGCCCATAGGGGGTATTCACTATGAGTCAGCATTAACTTGATAGCAGCAGATTTGATTTTTGTAAAGTCTTTTTAAAGCCAACCAAAAGCTGAATCAGTGAAGAAGATCTGCTTTAGACATTGTGCTCTTTTAAAGAATAATCTGTCTGTGATCAGATTGACACAGGAACTTGGAAGGTTAGGTGAAAAGTTTAAGGGGCAGTGAGCTTATGTGTGTGATGGAAATTTGGAATTGGAAAAGGACAGTGAGAATGGCTACATAATTTCAGAAATATAATGAATGTTAGCAAATTGTACATGTAGAAATGATCGAATTGGTATATATTTTTGTGTGCATTGTTTTAGATCAGGGAGAAGACTCGAAGTTCAAATATAATTTACAGAGACCCCCCTTGTTAAATCTTGAATGGGACAAAGTCCAGAAAAAACAAATCATCTGGTTGAGGGAGACCGTAAGCATGAGGCCATAATGGGGACTGAAGGATTCACAACAGCTCGGTCACATGGAAAACAAAGGAAGCCCCTTTAAAAGTCAAGTTCCCAGCAGATCAGACCATCACAGTTGGAAATGTGACTACAGAAATGGGGAAGGGACCATGATTGGAGTAAATACATTATTGCAGATTAGAAAAGTTTACAGGACTGGTTCAGGGCCCTCCAACCATCTTGGTCAGGGCATGAACGTGCAACCTCAGTACCCCAATTCCCATCAAGGGCATACTCAGGCAAGTTCTTGAGGGCTAGACTACTCCTCACCAGGCTGGCCAGAGGAGTGGGTGGAAGCAAACAAACTCTGCCTGAGGGCAAAGCATTTTACGTTGCTAGTTCAGAGTCATGGAGCTCTAGTGCCATAGAAGGTTATGGGTTGGGCGGTTAACCACAAGGTTTCACTCTTCAAAACCACCAGCCAGCTCCAGGGAAGAAAGATGAGGCTTTCTACTCCAATAAAAATATATAGTCTGGAGATTAAAAGCCCCAATGTAAGTTAACTGGGTTGATTCCTACTAGAGGGATAATGTGTGTGGGCCAGATGCTTGCAAGGTCCCTCAAGGCAATGCTGCCAGACTGCAGTCTCTGCTCCCTGCTGGTGGAGACAATGGATTGCTTTTCTCTAAAACTTGGAACCATTAGCTTGGTTCCAGTAGGTGGAGTTCACACCCTACTGATAATGGTTCATATGGAGATCCAGAAAACAGGTCAAAGTTAAGCTGCCATTCTAAATGTAGGATCCGCCCATTTTGTCACCTGTATACCCCCAATCCCTCCTCTTCCTATTGCATGTATGCCCCTAGACCACCCCTTCTCACCGCTGTATAACATAGTCCAAGTCCTTCCTGTGATGTATGTCTTTACCCTCCCGTTTCCAATTCCCCTTGTCCTCCTTCCCTTCCCCCTCTCTCCATGTGGACCACCAAGTGGGGCTGAGGTGAGCAATGCTACCATGATATGTGTGTGACTGCATTATTGTAATATCTCTTCTATCTCTCATGCTCCCAATGACTTTAATATTTATATCTCAACCCTTTATGTTTCCAGGGCTTTCAATGACATTAGGCATCTTTTCAATGTTTATGAATCATGCTTATGAACCTCTCTTCTGTTAGTTGTCTGTGTGTATGCATTGCCTGTATTAAAAACATATAGAACCGAGCAATTTGTCTGGAAAAATAATTTATAGGAACTTTATGTTAGATTGCCATGCGTTTTGCATAGCCAATTGTTCTTTTAAAACACTTTTCTTGTCATTGTGATACCATGCTAAAAGGTAAAAACATCTGTATATAGTCAAATAGCTTTATCTTTCCTTTAAAGACATGAACCTTCGTGTCTTGCTTAAAGTTTCCACCTCACTAAAGCTAAATTGCTACTCTCGAAAATAAATCCCTCTAAGTTTTTAATGCTTTGAATATTTTATCGCTCTAATCCTCCTGGAGTTTATTTTTGAATGTAGTATGCTCCTTCCTTTGATTTCTTGTAAATTCAGCCAATTCAACCACTCATTAACCAAAGTATTCCTTTACCACTGGATTGTTTTGCCACCTTTGCTTTGCATAGCATATAGTTCTAAATTATATCCCAGACTACTGAATTATTTGCCAGAGTGGCTTTACTAATTGTACACTGGCATCACAACACGCGGGAGCTTCGGAAAGATCGTGGGAGAAAGGAATGAAAAGAGAAGATAATTTCCCATGAATTTTTGAAGCTTCCTCGTACAGGTGCTTTACAGTAAGTCGACATTAGGGTTTATAATCAATAAAAAATTCAACTGTGATCCAAGAATGAGGGGCGTGACATTTCCTGGTTGAGACAAAAGCGAACAGGCGAGCAGAATACGAAAAGAATTGGTTAACCGATGAAACTGCAGCCAAGTGTTAGCTGTTATCACAAAAATGAACACACAGAATATTCTTGAACTTGGAAGTGGGAACTTCAGCCTTTCAACGGCCATCGACGGTGCGGGGCAACATCCCCGCACTCCTACGCTCAGGAAGGGGGTTCTGGGGTCTGCGGCGCCGCGGGGCACAAGTGGGGCGAAGGGCTGCGAGGGAACGCCGAGGCAGAGGGGTCCCCGCGAGGCGGCTGCGGGCCGCTCCAGAAGGCAGGGGTCCGGGGGCTCTGCGGTCCCTCAGGACCCTCCAGGAGAGGCTCCAGAAAGGCAGCTGGAGGCCCCGGCCGGCCGTGCAGCTCGCTGGGAGGCGCGGGCGCACGTGCTCCGCCGGTCCGGGCGGCGGGGGCGGCTGAACGGGCCCTGGCCGTGGGCGGCGGGCGGCGGGCGGCGGGCGGGCGCAGTGCGGCGCCGGGCAGGCGGGAGGTGACCGCGCGGGGCGGTCGCGGCGGCTGGGGCTACTGACGGCACACGGATCCGGAGCGCACTGCGCGGGGCGGGGCGCCGCGCAGGTGAGAGCGGCAGCGGACCCGGATGCGGCGCGGCTGAGGGCGGCCGAGGGCGGGGGGTCGCGGCGGCTAGCTCTTGGAGATCCCGGCCGGAGGCTCCGGCGCCGGTGCTGCGCTTCCTGCCGGCTCGAAGAACGAGCCCGAGCCTGGCCGCCCTCGGGATGCCTTGCTGAGGCTCCGCCGGACGTCCCCAACAGGGGGGGGGGGCGGGGCGGGGCGCGTTCGGGCGCCTCCTGAGGGCGCCTCAGCGGAGAGCGGCGTTGGCGCCGTGGAGTCTACGCTCCACGCGGGCGGCCCAACCCGCCTGCCACTCAGGTGTCTTTTTGCACGGAAGTGAGTTTTAGGAGCGGGAAACCTGTGGTGGGCGTGACTGACGTGTTTTTAAATCATTTTCTATACATTTAAAGCTGTAAAGGCAAAACTTCATGATCCAATTAATATAGCCAAAAATTCAGGCTTGATAGAAACATTTAGAATCCAGGCACTGGGGGTAAAGTCCCCTTATTCCCATCTGTTATTGGAGGAAGGTATGAGAGAGATTGGATACTGCGGTGGGAAGAAATAGAGCCAAATAGGAATGTCTGCTTCTATAGGGAGAATGTATCAGCCATGCGCTCACTTTAAGGCAGCACAGCTTTAAGGGAGAATCTGTGGAAATGATAGATTACCGCAGGAACATGAACTTGGAGTATATCTCCAACTAACAGAGTGGTGGTCTTCCAGCCATGGAACATTAGTCTCCCAGATTCCCTCTGTACCAGTCAGGGAATAAGTCCCAGTATTATTTCCCTTGGTGCTAGTATCCCACATTTCCCCTCTCTGCATTATGTTTAAGATTCAAAAAGTGTCACGGAGGCAACATGGTCTCTTTTCATATCTATTAGCTTCCTATAGAAGTGACATGAGACTGCAAGCATCACAATTATGATAAAAAACACAGTCAGACTGGAACTTAAGCTATGTGAAGTACTTTGCCCCCAAGCTCGCGGGTCCAACCCTTCCATGCTACTCCTCAATTGCTTAATCACATCAGAGCCAGGAGAAGCCTCAAGCTTGTCTTTGAATGTATAGAAAATATCCTTTTTAAGCTGATCAATATCTAATGAAATGTTTCCCTTAAACCCTTGCAAATGTTGGCCTCTCCATCTCTTCCTTGTCCATCTTTCTCCAAAGGTGGTTGCGTCCTTTTAAAGGGAGTCCATCAGTTTTATTCTGTAAAAAACATACATGCATAGCCTTTTCTCCAGGTGAATGGACCTGGATCCCAAACACAGTTTCCATCATCCTCAGATTTCTTAGGATCAATTTTCTCTGTAGAATTGAAAACGTGTTTATCTTCCCTAATTTTATTACAAGCTTTTAGTAAGGAGAAAAATTTTTTAGTTAAAATGAGTAAATGAACTTTGTCACACATAAGATTCCTCTTCTCCTCCTTCTGTTTTAACAATTTAAATAGTAAAGCATTGCTAGATCTTGAACCAGTAAAAGTACTAGTTAGATAACCTTCATTGTTATGTAAATACTGGCTCCCATCCCTCAGAGAATTAAGAGAGCTAACTAATTGGGAGAACTTCTTATCATACTTTGAAAGACTGAAAAAATTCTTAATAAATTTGTTCAGCTGATCTTGAAGTAACTTACCAAGCAGACATTTTTTCTCCAGGCTTACCAATAAGGTTATAGGCTCAATTGAGCCGTTTTGCCTTTCAGGCTTCTCACACTGTATGATTTTACCTTGCAATATTCTGTCTTGGTTAACTTCACTCATTCCCTCTATGCTGGCTTTAGGGGAAGTTAATGGGAGGGCCTTAGGCCCCCCTGAATGCCCTAAGGAAATGACCCGGCATCCACAGTTAACAAACCTTTTTCCTTCCATTTCTAATTCCATGTGGGGGCGCTGTTTCTCCACAACAGCAGTCCAGAAGACTGCTTGATTTATAGGGTGGTCAAACTTCTCAAGTACTCTTTCCTGATAGGTATAAATTTTTACTCTAGAAATGCAAGGAAGGGAAAATTGGCTTAAGCGATCCTACATTTTTACAAACCATGGTATATCAGAACTCATTACTGCCTTAATTTCTTCTTCACAATCCTGACCAATAACTCCAGCAACACCTTGAGAATTTATGTTGGACTTTCTTTTTTTTTTTTTTGACTTTCTTAATAAACTTCCTATAGTTCTTTTAGGTAGTGGACCCCAATTA
Source organism: Tenrec ecaudatus (assembly GCF_050624435.1). Lineage (NCBI taxonomy): Eukaryota > Metazoa > Chordata > Mammalia > Afrosoricida > Tenrecidae > Tenrec > Tenrec ecaudatus. Next base: position 464,128 of record NW_027459022.1, read on the forward strand.
CTGCTCTTCGTTTCTGATTCAATCACAGTTTTGGGCTTTTTCTTACAACTCTTATCAACTCCAGTATCAATTTTAATTTCTTGAGTACTAAGGTTAAATCTTCCTGATAGAAACTGTATTAATCTTTCAATAAGAGGTCCCTGCTTTTGAGGATCAAGCTCCTGTGAAGGCTTCTGAGCCATCTCTTGGTTATTCAAACCAACTGCAGTGAGAACAGAGACTAGGTTTTTGCCTCTTTGGCTAGGTCTGTTCTCCTGCTGTGAGGCTGCTAGATAAAGGCGATTTCTCTCAAAGATCTTCTTTGCTCCAGTAGGCAGACACCTTGCCTACCACGCTCTGCTATGAGGGCTCTGCATCAAGCTTCTTCCACTATTTTCCCGCCGGGAAGTCTTTGCTAATGGCGACCCTTCACTGTTGATTTTTGAACGACATTGGCTCGCCCAATGAGTTCCCTTCCTACAATGGAGGCAGAGTTCAGGTTCGTTTAAACCCGATCTCCATGGTCCTGGCCCATGCTCTGACATTGGCCGCAGCCTGCTCTGCCTACACTCTTTTGAAGATGACTTGTCTTCCCACAACTAAAGCACTTTCTTCCAGGTCTGATATAGTTTGCCAATGAAGCTGCCATGAGGTCTGCCTTGTATTCCTCTGCCTCTACATTCCTGCATATCCTAAAATAACCCAGCAAAGTGCCCTGTTCGCTGTAGGGATGCAAGGCATTTTTACAGTGCTTATTAGAGAAATCATAAGATAGCTTGTGCACTAGGTCTCTTACTGCCTGAACATTCTTCACACATTTGGAAATAGCATCTTCCAGTCGGGACACAAAGTCAGCGTAACGCTCATCATTCTGTTGTCTTATAGCCCTGTAACGCGGCGTTCTCGCTTCTGATGGAATTATCTTTTCCCAGGCCCTTAAGCAAACCTCATGTATCTGTCCTATTGTCTGTTCAGTAAACTGTAGTTGAGACTCAACTGTAATATAATTTGCATCCCCTAGCAATTGATGAATTCCTATATCTATCCCATCCTCAGCATTCTTCCCAGCTCTTGCAAGGGCTGCTTCCTTCCATAGCATTTGATATCACAAGCATTCTGAAGAGTAAAGACAAATTCTCACTAAAGCTTTCCAATCTGTAGGGGTCCAGCTGTCAGACTCTGCTAGAGCCCTTATCATGCTAATTACAAAATGTGAGTCTGGGCCCTAGTCATTGATTGCCTGCTTGAGATCTTTTAGCAACTTAAAAGGCAAAGGCACTGTGAATTCCTTTTGGTTCTAACAGGATAAGACATCTTGCATTCTAAATCTTCTTCTGCAATCCCTCTTCCTACTCTGGAGAGTAAAGGTGCTTTCCTATACTTTGCTTCTTTACGTCTATTCTCTGAGCTACTCTTTTCAATCTGGATATCTTGGAGTTCCACTTCCTGAACTTCACCTTCTGTGCTAGCTCTCCTAGTTTGCATTTCTTTGGAGCTAATCTCTCTACCTTCAGGGCTGGCTTGCTTGATTGTTTTACAATCTCTGGCCTTTCTTACACTAAATTCCAGCAGGAGAGCAGTTGCTTTTACTATGTCCCCTTCTGACTCAGGCTCATTCTTTTAGCTCTGCCTAAAATCTTCTCATCTGCCTGAAACCCGTTCTCACTGCTTCTCATCTGATTTAAATTTGGGCATCTTAGACGTTGCCTGTTCTGCTTCTTGGCTTTCTCTACCTTTGAAAGCAAGGGAGCTTCCTGGGATTGTTTAATAGCCATGCTTTGGATCTTGCAATCCACTGCCTCTAGTACTGTATCACCTTTAAACCTTCGGAGTCTGCAGTCTCGCGAGAGCATACAGGCTTTGGCAATGAGGTTCTGTTCTAGAATTGGAGGCTTTAGATAACAAACCAATCCCTGCCTTTTCAGTTTTTCCTAAAGTTTCTTAACCTAAATCATGCTTATTCACAGACACTTTAGCTTGCTTTTCTAGATTTGAATAGACACAAGACTTCTCACTAGACTGTTCATCCTTATTCTCTTCCTCCTGCAAAAGTTTTAAAACCATCTTAACTTGTACCCACAGAGACCACTTCTCCATAGGGATACTCTCCCCATCTCTGTGCTTCCTTTAAGTTGACAATGACCTCCTCCCAGGTCTCTAAATCAAAAGTTCCTTCCTCTGAGAACCATGAATTATACCTTTTTACTACTTTTAGAAAACATTGTATCTTTTTCTTCGTTACTTTTACACCTTGTCTTTTCAGTAAGTAGAGAGCATGGTACCATAAGTTTCAGGTTTACTTTTACCTTGCTCCCATTATCCTCTTTAAAATTCTAATTCACTATTTCCACTACTTCTCTGTCAATCCCCACACCGGATCCTCACTTCGCACAATTTTCAAATTCACTCTACGTACCAATGGGGCCATATAATTGTTATATGGGATATAACTCATATTGTCCCACGTTGTGCGCCATTTGTCTGGGGAAGCCCGCCTTGTGCTGGGGCTCCAGCCTCCAGCCCAGTCCTTGAGCCTCCTGCCTGGTCTCCATCCCACCTCCCTTCGTCCACACTGAGCGTGGACCTGGCTGGTAAGATCATGGCCATCCAGGAGGTGAGCATGCTACCATGAATTGTGTCTGACTGCATTATTGTAATGTCTCTTCTATCGCTCATGCTCCCGGTGACTTTAATATAATATTTATATATCTCAACCATACAATTGTGCTTATTGAACCCAAGATTACTGGTGGGGGGCTGGCACCCCAACTCATACCACAGTACATACCATTTGTCTAGTTCTTCAATGCTTCCTCTCCCGCTCACTCCCTCCAACTATCATGACCTCAGCTCTACCTTACAAAGCCGGCTAGACCAGAGCATGTACACTGGTACAGATAAGAACTCTCAACACACAGAATCCAGGACAGATAAACCCTTCAGGAACAGTAATGGAAGTAGTGATAACATGAGGGTAGGGATGAGATAGAGGGAACTGATAGCAATGATTGATGTATTAACGCTCACACCCCAGGGGGACAAGCAACAGAAACATTGGTGAAGTGAGACCTTGGACATTGTAAAATATGAAAGTATAATTTATCAAGGTTTCATGAGGGTGGGAGAGTGGGAGAGAAGGGGGGAAAAGGAGCTGATACCAAGGGGTCAAGTATAAAGAAAATGATGATGGTACCGTAGGTACAAATGTGCTTGATACAATTGATGTATGCATTGTTATAAGTGGTGTAAGAGCCCCCGATAAAATGACTTAATTTTTTAAAAGTGTTTAGGTAGATCTTGATGGAGGATAGATTGAGAAACAATAGTTTCAGAATTTGATAATTTTGCTTAATAATCAAACTGAAAACTCACTGCCATTGCATCTTTTGTGACTCACAGCAACCCTGACTTTCAGCAACCCTATTGGACAGGGTAGAGCAGCCCCTGTGAGTTTCTGAGACTGCAACTCTTTACAGGGGTAGAAAGCCCTAACGTTTCTCTCTCAGAGCGGGTGGTGGTTTTGAACTATGTGGGTAGCAGCCCAAGTGAAAACCACTATGCCACCAGGGCTCCCTGTGCCACATAGCGGGAGCTGTTGTTTTCCCAAACATTCACTTGGCTATTTCTTTTATAAGAAGCCAAGTAATTTGGCAGCTTATTTCTGTTCCAGTTTTCTTATATAGAAAATGTGGTGACAGTGTGAACCTGTTTGTTGTAGTTTATGTGAACATAATTGAGTGATCTAGACCAAGTGAGCTAGACCAAGTGAGCTGACTGGTCAAAAATCAGACCTGTGGATTGCCAAATTGGTTCTGCTGAGATTGGGGCTTTCCTGGATCCACAGGCTTCCTCCAAGCTGTGTCCGAGAAGCTCTGCATTTTAGAGCTACATTTTATAGTTGAAAGAGAGGCCTAAGGAGGGAGGGAGTCCTTAAGCTCTAAGACCTTAATGCTGTCATTGCTGTCCTCTTTTAGTGTACCTGCAGTTTCCACACTGCAGTGGGAACCATTGAAACAGCTGTTCTCATTCTCTGAGATGGTGTGCCACCCCACTCCATACCACCACCACCTCATCCCTTTCTCTTATTGTAGAGATAATGCCCCTTCCATATGTATCTCAGATATTCAATTAATGAAGAAAGACAAAAGTAGGAGAAATGATTTAGATGAAGGAGACCATAAGCATGAGGCCATAATGGGGTCCAAAGGCTGTGTGGCCATGTCGCTAATTATAGAAATGGATGAAATCTGCCACAAAAATGTGATTGGAGGCAGAGCAATTCATCACTCTCTCAGGCAGGACTACATAAGTGAGAATGGGGCCATTATGGAGACATGGAGACGATCACAGATTAGAAAGGCTTACTGGATTTGTTCTGGGGCCTTCCGACCACTATAACTCATGACCATAGGGTCTTAGACTTTCCCAATTTCCATTGAGGACCTTCCCAGGGAAGTCCCAGAGGGCAGATTGCTCCTCTCTGCTCTGGCTAGTTGTTGTTGCGTGCCATTGAGGACACTTGGACTCGTCGTGACCTCACATACAACCGAATGAAACACTGTAGGGTCGTGCACCATCCTCACAATTGTTCCTGTGCCTGAACCACCGATGAAGCCACTGAGTCCATCCACTTCTTCGAGGACCTCCTCTGTTTCATGGCTTCTCCACTGTACCAAATAGGATGTCCTTCTCCAGGGACTGGTCTCTCCTGACAACATGTCCAAAGTATGTAAGATGGCGTCTTGCCATCCTTGCCTCTAAGCAGCACTCTGGCCTTATTTCTTCTGATACAGATTGGTCAGTCCTTCAGCAGTCCATGGTACTGTCAGTAGTCTTCTGGTGGACCACAATTCGATGCATCTGTTCTTCTACAGCCTTCCTTATTCAGTGTCTAACTTTCACATGCATATGATGCAATGGAAAATAGCATGGCTTAGGTCATGTGCACCTTAGTCCTCAGAGTAACATCATTGTTCTTCAACACTATAAAGAGGTTTTCTGCAGCAGATTTATCTCCTGACTGCTGTTTCTATGAACATTGATAGTGGATGTAAGCAAGACAAAATCCTTGACAACTGAAGCCCTTTTCTCTGTTTATCACCTATTGGTCCAGTTTTGGGGATTTTGGTCTTCCTTATATTGAATTGTAACCCATATTGAAGGCTGCAATCCTTGATCTTCAGCAAGTGGTTCAATTCCTCCTCACTTTCAGCAAACAAATGGTGTCATATATGCACACAAGCAGGCTCCCAAAAGTTAGTGGAACAAGGAATCAAAAGAGAATGGAATTTTTCAGGGACTTTTTGAAATACCAGTGTGTGTGTGTGTGTGTGTGAGAGAGAGAGAGAGAGAGAGAGAGAGAGAGAGAGAGAGAGAGAGAGAGGAGATGTGGGCATAAAACAAACATCAAGCAACATAAGGGAGAATGCTGTTGGCTGCTGTTGAACTGATTCCGGTGCGCATGCACAGTGACCTGCTGTGTGCACCATAGTGACCCCTCAGAAGCAGATCATCAAGCCTACCTTTCAACTGAAATTCTGAGAATTCACAATTTTCAGAAGTATGTGGATAACAGTGAAAGCCAAAATTCTATTTGCACAGTCCCCACGTGGATTAAGCTTCCAGTGAATTCCTTCAGACCATTGACCAGGGATGTGAACACTCTTGCCACCAGGCAGAGGGCATTGGAAAGTGGATTACCCCTTAGGCAGCCCATGGTGGGGCTTAGAGACTTGCCTAAGTGTATCCTTGAATCGAGGCTGCCATTCTGGGCTGCACGGTCATGAGTCATGCCCCCAAAGCCTTGGTTGTTTGGCCCTGGACCACTCTTGTAAACTGTCCTGTTTCACACAGGTCCCAATCCTTGTCCTATTCTTGCTTCTGTAGTCCCACCTGGAACTGTGATGTTGGGATCTGCCGCCATGTCCTTTCAAGTCTGTGAATCTCAGATAACCCTTACATATCAATAAGACCTCTTGCTAATAGTTTCCCTCCCCTCATCTCGATGGCATGTGTTGGCCCTTGGACTATCTAGGTTACCTAGCGGGCATTTGGATTATGTAGGCTCCCTAGCGGGAATTTGGACTATATAGATTACCTAGTGGGCAATTAGACTTTGTAGGTTATCTAGCGGGCACTTTGACTATCTAGGTTACCTAGCTAGCACTTGAACTATCTACGTTACCTAGCGGTTACTTGGAGTATGTTGGCTACCTACCGGGCTGTTGGACTATCTAGGTTACCTAGCCGGCACTTGGGCTATCTAGGTTAACTAACGGGCACTTGGACTATGTAGGTTCCCTAGCGGGCCCTTGGACTATGTAAGTTCCCTAGCGGGCACTTGGACTATGTGGGTTCCCTAGCGGGCATTAGGACTATCTGGGTTACCTAACGGGCACTTGGACTATGTAGGTTAACTAGCGGGCTTTGGACTATGTAGGTTACCTAGCGGACACTTGGACTATGTAGGTTCCCTATCGTTCACTTGGAGAATGTAGGTTAACTAAGGGGCACTAGGACAATGTAGGTTACCTAGCGGGCCTTGGGACTATCTAGGTTACCTAGGGGGAACTTGGACTATGTAGGTTTACTATTGGGCACTTGGACTATCTAGGTTACCTTAGCAGGCACTTGGACTATGTAGGTTAACTAGCGGGCACTTGGACTATCTAGGTTACCTAGCAGGCACTTGGACTATGTACGTTTCCTAGCGGGTACTTGGACTATCTATGTTAACTAGCGGGCACTTGGACTATGTAGATTCCCTATCGGGCACTTGGACTATGTAGGTAACCTAGTGGTCACTTGAACTGTCTAGGTTACCTAGCGGGCATTTGGACTATGTAGGTTAACTAGCGAGCTCTTGGACTATCTAGGTTAACTAGCGGGCACTTGGACTATGTAGGTTCCCTAGCGGGCACTTGGACTATTTAGGTTACCTAGCAGGCACTTTGACTATCTAGGTTAACTAACGGGCACTTGGACTATGGAAAGAAGTGCCTAATGGTCACCAGGACCCATGGTTAATCCAGGCGTGGTCATCTGATTCCAATCGATCAGACCTAGCTATAAATCACTTATATGTCTGGGTAATTAAAAGCAAATATAAATTTTCAAAAAAAATAACGTTGCATGGGATAGAAAGAGAATACATAACAACATCAGACATAAATATGCCTCAAGACAAACTCATTGTGCACATCCAGAATACATAATGGCTCTTGCTAAGATGCATTTCCCACTAGACCCTACCCCAAGCCAGTAAAAGCCAGAAACTCTACAGTAAACTGTGGATTGTACTACTCTGAAATGGGAGCTGTGTCTCTAGACCTAATTTGGGGCTGTTCGTGCTGAGGACTCACCAATACCTGCTGCAGTGACAACAGTCCAGGTGAGAATAAGGAAATCTGGATGACAGCCAGGATATAGGAGCACTGAGACCTCAAATTGCTTCTAGGCGAGCATGGCCTAATGGGCTTCCATTTATGCACCTCTGGCAGGAGGAGTTTGTTCTGGAAAGTAATGGTTTCTAAGGAAGTATTTCTTAAACTTTCACATGCATGCACTTACCCAGGTTCCTGGAAATCGGGCTGGGGGGCAGATTCTGATTTTGTGGGTTCAGGGTGGGGGGTCTAGGATCCAGCAGTTCTAGAGGCCCTGGTACTCTTGGGCTGTTAACCACAAGGACAGTAGTCCTAAACCACCAGCCACTCCTTGGGAGAAATATGAGGCTGTAGACTCCGGGCAAGAGTGACAGTCTGGGAAACCCACAAGGGCAGTTCTACCCTGTCCTGTAGGGTCACTATGAGTCAGCATCAACTCGATGGCATTAGCATGGGAGAAGCTAATGCTGATGTTGCTGGTTCCTTGACCTATCATACTTTGAGTGGCAAAGTCCCAAGGGCCTTCCCGGATGTGATGGCCAAAAGCAGTAGTGTTCACCCTTGGTCATACTTTGGAATCCCTTAGGAGCTTTCAAGCCTCCCATTGGCCTGGCGCCATCCCAGACCAATGAAGCAAGACTTAGTGGAAGCAGGATTCAGGTCACGGTCAGTGAGAAAGCCCCCTTGGCAATGCCAACGTACAGCCAGTGCAGAGTCGAACTGGTCGACGACTCCACATGACTCCATATACTTTGGTGAAGCCAGCTGTTTGGGCAAGGTTTTCAGAGTTACCACCCATGTAGACTTGTTGGTGATAGTGCATTAAATAGAGCACATGCAGTGCATTGCATGAGTGTCCTATGTCATGCAACCACACCAGGGGTATGTTGAGCCAATTTCTCTGGGAGACCAAGGGTGTTGGCTCCATCCTGAACGTTGGCAGGGTAATGGACTGACACAGAGGAAACTCATTCTCTTTGTGGTGGTGCACTAATGGGTTCTTCACAGAAGGCCAAGTCCATGGCTGCAGATGCTCACGGGGCTGAGGGAGCAGGTCAAATCCTAAGTCCGAGGTGGGTGTTTGCATATTTACATGCCCTCACTGCCATCAAGTCCATTCCAACTCACAGGCCCATGGGACTGAGTAAAATGGCCCCCGTGGGTTTCTGAGACTGTGATTCTTTAGAGGAGTAGAAAATCTCCTCTTTCTCCAGAGGAGCGGTTGGTCATTCAAACTGCTGACCTTGAGATTAACAGTCCAACTCCTGACCACTCTTGCCGTCAGAATTCTATTTATTTACACAAGTATATATATATCCTTTCCCAAAAGAACTCCACATTTTCAAATCATTCTTGACACTCATGGCCTTTTTTCCTTTATAGCCATGCCTTTGGTTGAAACACAGATATAAGAGAAATATTTATCTACTTATAGGGGTACAAAAGTAGCTTTGGTGGCATAGTGTTTGCATGTTGGGCTGCTAACACCAAAGTCAGCACTTTGAAACCACCAGCCACTCCGTGGGAAGAAGAGTCTGTCTACTCCTATAAAGAGTTACAGTCTCAGAAACTCACAGGGACAGATCTACTCTGCCTCATAGGGTCACTATGAGTCAGCATCACCTCCCTGGCAGTGAGGTAGATTTTGGTTTCATAGAGATACAAGTCAGTCCTGAGCTGCTAAAGACAAGGTTGGCAGTTTGAACCCACCAGCTGCAGAGAAAGAGGAGGCTTTCTATTCCCATAAGGAGCTACAGTTTCAGAAATACCCACAGGGGAAATTTTAACCTCTCCTGTAGGATCAATATGAGTCAGAATCGACTTATCGGTGGTGAGCAAGTGGAGGGGACCCTAAACAGGTTCCGGTGGACCTTAAGAGTTCTACTAATTGTGCATGCTCTGTAAAATGTAAACCAAGATTTTACTTTTGCAAACATTATTTTTTCTAAACACGTCTAACTGTGAAACCATACTCGCATGCGGGTCTTTGAACCTGGTCAGTGGTCTGGGGAAGTGAAGGGGCCTGACATCCTTTGTTGTTGTTAGTGCTGTCCAGTCATTCTGACATCACAGGGACCTTCTTTGCAACACAAGGCAGCACTGCCCGGTCCTTTGCCAGCCTCAGGGGTAGTATGTTGGAGCCCATGGTTTCAGCTACCGTGTCTTCCAGTTCACCAAGGAGTTTCCTCTTTGTGCTGCTTACTAAACCCGTTTCTAAGGAGTCCATTCCAACTCATGGTGACGCCGTGTGGGTCAGCACCACGGGACCCCACATAATGCCTTATACCATATATATATATATATATATATATATATATATATATATTGTGCATAATGCCTTATACCTGGTCCCTTTGGCACCTTGTGATCGCACAGGCTGGTGTGCTTATTCCATGTGGGCTTTTTTGCTTCTGAGCCAGATGGCCGTTTGCTCACCTTCAAGCCTTTAAGACCCCAGACACTATCTCTTTTGATAGCCTCTGGCCTTTACTTCGGGGTCTTCGGTCCCTGCAGAGTGGACACATGCCTGCTGTGCGGGTATGGGACGTGTCGGAGCGCAGCCTGGTGGCGGAGCTTCAGGAGCATAAGTATGGCATGGCATGTGTGGCCTTCTCATCCAGTGCCAAGTACATTGTCTCAGTGGGCTACCAGCATGACATGATCGTCAATGTCTGGGCCTGGAAGGTGAGTGGGCTGCTGGCCTCAGGACAGGCGGGGCCGGGAGGGGAGCCAAGAAACTGCTGACCGGTGGCCTTTACTTCCGCCTGCTGGCCTCAGTCCCTTTCTAGAGAACTCTGAGCAGAAAGGAGCAACTGGGTATCTAGGATGCTGAAGAAGGGGCAGAAGGAGAGGTCAAGTTCACAGCTTGTCTAACCTTCAGTGTGTAAGTTTCTTTTCCCTCAGCTCCTAGAAGCAGAGCCTTGATTTCCCTTGACTTTCTCTCCAGAAAAACATTGTAGTGGCTTCCAACAAGGTGTCCAGTCAGGTGACAGCAGTATCCTTCTCTGAGGACTGCAGGCAACCGGCACATCAAGTTCTGGTACCTCGATGACAGCAAGACCTCAAAGGTGAGGCAGCAAGTAGCCACTAGGGTGGGGTCTGCCCAGATATGTTCCACCTGCGCCCCCTTCTGCATGCTCAAAAGCCCCTTGGAAGTCTCAGCTGGGCCAGGTGCTATGTCAATATGCAAGGGAAGCCTTCTCCCTCCCTCCCCAGGGCCTGCTTTCCAGGGGGTAGCCTGCAGGGTGTGTGGGTGGCACCTGTGGTGGGTCTCCACAGGTGAATGCCACTGTACCCCTGCTGGGCCGCTCCGGGCTGCTGGGGGAACCTGCGGAACAACCTGTTCACTGATGTAGCCTGTGGCCGCGGGAAGAAGACTGACAGCACCTTCTGTATCACATCCTCAGGGCAGCTGTGCGAGTTCAGTGACCCGGAGACTGTTGGACAAGTGGGTGGAGCTGAGTGTAAGTGAATGCTTTGTCGGCACCCTCCCGTCTGTCACCTCCGGGCTCCAGGGCACCTGAGTCTGCATGCACGCTGGGGGAGGCCCCAGGCGGAGGAAGGTGTTTGGGAACCTCTCTGCTTGCTCGCCCTCTCTGTCTCTGCCTCTTCCTCTGCTTTCCTCTTCTGCTCAGCACACAGACAGCATCACAGTAAGTGTGCTGGCCCTGTCCGCTGCCTCTGCTGCCTTTCTCTGGGCCGGCCTTTTCTGGGTGTGTCTTTGCCCAAACCTCAGGTGCCTTATAAGGAAGGCTTGCTGACTCCTTCCCCCTAATTGCACGGGGCTGTGGGCCCTCTGGCCAGCTGCTGTTAGAGGGAGGGGCATTGAGGGGCTCTGCCCAGGGCAGCTGGCCTGCCTTGCGCTTGTCCTTGCCTCTTGGCTCATGGCTGTTGAGGTGTCCGGTGAAGGAGTGGACAGACGCCCTTGCTGACTGTGGCTTCTGTGCTCACAGACCACAGTGGCCCACTGCATCTCGGTGAGCCAGGACTACATCTTCTGCGGCTGTGCTGACGGCACCGTGTGCCTTTTCAACCCCTTCAACCTGCACTTCCTCAGCACGCTGCCCCGGCCCCATGCCCTGGGGACAGACATTGCCAGCATCACAGAGGCCAGGTGAGCGGTGTGGGTGGGCCCCTGAGTCCTGTCAGAGCCCCACTCTGTGCCAGGCCGTCCCTGGCATGCTGCAAGGAGAGGAGGGCACACATAGACCTCTGGGAAGACCCTTGCAGTCAAGCACAGGTGGGTCTTTTAGCATTTGTTGCTCACTGTGGGCAACCGTGGTAATCTGAGTCTGCAGTGTGGTAATTAATGCATTGTCCTGTAAACACCACAGCTAGGACAGACGGGCAGTTCCTTAGGGTTTCTGAGAGAGGCTGGAAACCTGACGGAGCAGGCCTTTCTCCCTCAGGGTGGTCCTGGGTAGCAGCTAAGGTAGGAGGGTCTTATTGTAGCCTCGGGCCTTGGGTTGGGTGATTGCAGGAAGTGAAGTTTTGCTCTGGTTTCAGTGCTGTCAGGAAGCGGGGCAGTTCTGCAGTTGGGTATATTAATTTCTCATTCAGGGAAGGAGTGGGCTAAATCTGCAAATGGCAGGAAATGATATATGACCATGACTGGTTTGCACAGTGCCCTTCCTTTTCCTCTGACGTGAGTCTAGAAGGGCTTGACATCTGCTTGGCTGCATCACGGCCACACACTGTCCCCGCCTGATGTTGGGGGCTATGAAATAGCTTGTGTTCTTTTGCAGAGCCCCATGGCAAGGAATGCCAGGCCAGCCGCTGCGTTCTTTCTCCAGTGACTGCTGGCCACCCTGCTGCTCCTCCCTTTAGTGCCCCTTTTCATTAGCGCTAACTCACCAGTTTGCCCTGTCTGCCCTGGACACCCTGACCCCCTCTTTCCTCAGTCGCCTTTTCGCTGGAGTGGCCAATGCGAAGTATCGGGACACCATCACCTTGACCTTTGATCCTGCAAATCCGTGGCTGTCTTGTGTGTACAATGACCATAGTACTTATGTCTGGGGTGTGAAGGGCCCCAAGAAAGTGGGCAAGGTGTATTCAGCTCTGTATCATTCCTCCTGCGTCTGGAGTGTAGAGGTACGTGGGCCAGGTCTGCTGAGACTGACCGTGTTTCCTGGCCTACCATTAGGAGCTGGGGTTCCTCAAGTGTGGAATTTGTTTCCTCCAGCACCCTTGCTCCCCAAGCTGTGCCCCTGGGTCCCTTCGTATCTGTTAATTGGCTCTGAGGATGGGAGGGGATTTTAGTGCTGACTCATCTCAGACGTTTTTCAGTATGCCCCTGTGCAGTCTTAGCTTGGCCTCTTTGGACATGTTCCTGAACTTGACCAAACCTTAGTTTCTGCAATTGTGAAATGACATACCTGATGCATTTGATTTTTACGAACAGGAGACAAAGTAAGTGGGAGATTTAGAATGCCTAGTACTTACTAGGTGCTTGGTTAATGTATATTCCTTTACTTGTTAAAGACAAGAGCTAATCATTATGACTTGCTTGCTATGGGACAAGCCGTTGCCTCCAGGGGACAGGATGGGGGAACTTTAGGCCCCCAAGGACAGAGGTTCAGGAGGGTTTAGCTGAAAAGGGTTGGGGACAAAATTTATTATCTCCAAGGGAAAGATACTAACTTGACAATGAAGAAACGGCAAAACCCACCCTTAGCCAAGTCATTAAGGTTAACATCCCGTGGCAGCAGCATGAATCTGGTGAGAGGGTACACTGAGAGGTTTCAAAATGTTCCCAGAAAATGTTATGACTCTTAAGAACTCCCAATAAAATGTTGAACAACAACAACCAACGTTGATGGAAAGTTTCTTTTAGTTCTGTTTTTCCATGCAGCCTCCTCCTAGCATTGTGTCTGGTATTCTTGACCCAAATGTATAAGGAACTTAGGATAGTCATGAGGAAACATCAGGCAACCTTCATTTGAGGTACACCTGCCAGAGTAACTTATCACACTCTCCCAGGTGTCAGGGTAGGAAAGACAAGCAAAGACTGAAAGCCGTTCTAGACTGGGACAGATGACACCCATGTGCCGTGGGGGCTCCTGGGATCCTGGAGCAGAAGAAGTACATTCGTGGGATAAACAAACAAACTCATTGGCATTGGGTTGATTCCAACTCAGAGCAACCCCCGCTGGTGACATTTAAATAAAGTCTAATAATGTTGTACCAGTGTGACCTCCGTGGTCCTTATCACTGTGTACTGTAGTGCATAAAACATTAATACGAAGGGAGACCAGGTGAGAGAGTTGAATGTGACATATCTTGACTCATTTTTCTAAAGGTTCAACCCAAAAGGTAAAGTAAAACAGCTCTTGATGGAGAGGAAAAGGTGGAAGGGGGTGGGTGATGATTCTTTCCCCCCGCTGCCTGGCACTGAACGGCCTCTCCTCTCTTCTCATTTTGCAGGGTCCACGAATTGCAGTTCCTGAGTGAAATGCTGAAGGTGGAGGCCCATGAGTCAGAGATTCTGTGCCTGGAGTACTCGAAGCCAGACACAGGTACCTGGCCCTGGCCTGGAATGGCCTTGAGTGAGCCCCTCCAGTCTGGCCAGAGCCACTGATACTTGTCCTGCCTCTTGACTATGGGGCTGATCGTTCTTTTGGCTACCAAAAGAGTTAGTGATCCTTCTTGATGTCTCTGAAGGCTTCTTGTTGTTTCTGAAGGCTTTGGGGAGGACTGCATCTCAACTCTGCCCGACTCCATGGCTCATGTGGCTTAAGGATGTGGGGCTCAGTTTCTCTGGGTGCTCTTTGCTGGGCACTCATGTTGGGCTGCGATCCACAAGCTCAGCAGTTTGAAACTACCAGCCGCTCTGCAGGAGAAAGGTGGGCCTTTCTACTCCTGTAAACAGTTACAGTCTCAGAAGCCCATAGGGGGTATTCACTATGAGTCAGCATTAACTTGATAGCAGCAGATTTGATTTTTGTAAAGTCTTTTTAAAGCCAACCAAAAGCTGAATCAGTGAAGAAGATCTGCTTTAGACATTGTGCTCTTTTAAAGAATAATCTGTCTGTGATCAGATTGACACAGGAACTTGGAAGGTTAGGTGAAAAGTTTAAGGGGCAGTGAGCTTATGTGTGTGATGGAAATTTGGAATTGGAAAAGGACAGTGAGAATGGCTACATAATTTCAGAAATATAATGAATGTTAGCAAATTGTACATGTAGAAATGATCGAATTGGTATATATTTTTGTGTGCATTGTTTTAGATCAGGGAGAAGACTCGAAGTTCAAATATAATTTACAGAGACCCCCCTTGTTAAATCTTGAATGGGACAAAGTCCAGAAAAAACAAATCATCTGGTTGAGGGAGACCGTAAGCATGAGGCCATAATGGGGACTGAAGGATTCACAACAGCTCGGTCACATGGAAAACAAAGGAAGCCCCTTTAAAAGTCAAGTTCCCAGCAGATCAGACCATCACAGTTGGAAATGTGACTACAGAAATGGGAAAGGGACCATGATTGGAGTAAATACATTATTGCAGATTAGAAAAGTTTACAGGACTGGTTCAGGGCCCTCCAACCATCTTGGTCAGGGCATGAACGTGCAACCTCAGTACCCCAATTCCCATCAAGGGCATACTCAGGCAAGTTCTTGAGGGCTAGACTACTCCTCACCAGGCTGGCCAGAGGAGTGGGTGGAAGCAAACAAACTCTGCCTGAGGGCAAAGCATTTTACGTTGCTAGTTCAGAGTCATGGAGCTCTAGTGCCATAGAAGGTTATGGGTTGGGCGGTTAACCACAAGGTTTCACTCTTCAAAACCACCAGCCAGCTCCAGGGAAGAAAGATGAGGCTTTCTACTCCAATAAAAATATATAGTCTGGAGATTAAAAGCCCCAATGTAAGTTAACTGGGTTGATTCCTACTAGAGGGATAATGTGTGTGGGCCAGATGCTTGCAAGGTCCCTCAAGGCAATGCTGCCAGACTGCAGTCTCTGCTCCCTGCTGGTGGAGACAATGGATTGCTTTTCTCTAAAACTTGGAACCATTAGCTTGGTTCCAGTAGGTGGAGTTCACACCCTACTGATAATGGTTCATATGGAGATCCAGAAAACAGGTCAAAGTTAAGCTGCCATTCTAAATGTAGGATCCGCCCATTTTGTCACCTGTATACCCCCAATCCCTCCTCTTCCTATTGCATGTATGCCCCTAGACCACCCCTTCTCACCGCTGTATAACATAGTCCAAGTCCTTCCTGTGATGTATGTCTTTACCCTCCCGTTTCCAATTCCCCTTGTCCTCCTTCCCTTCCCCCTCTCTCCATGTGGACCACCAAGTGGGGCTGAGGTGAGCAATGCTACCATGATATGTGTGTGACTGCATTATTGTAATATCTCTTCTATCTCTCATGCTCCCAATGACTTTAATATTTATATCTCAACCCTTTATGTTTCCAGGGCTTTCAATGACATTAGGCATCTTTTCAATGTTTATGAATCATGCTTATGAACCTCTCTTCTGTTAGTTGTCTGTGTGTATGCATTGCCTGTATTAAAAACATATAGAACCGAGCAATTTGTCTGGAAAAATAATTTATAGGAACTTTATGTTAGATTGCCATGCGTTTTGCATAGCCAATTGTTCTTTTAAAACACTTTTCTTGTCATTGTGATACCATGCTAAAAGGTAAAAACATCTGTATATAGTCAAATAGCTTTATCTTTCCTTTAAAGACATGAACCTTCGTGTCTTGCTTAAAGTTTCCACCTCACTAAAGCTAAATTGCTACTCTCGAAAATAAATCCCTCTAAGTTTTTAATGCTTTGAATATTTTATCGCTCTAATCCTCCTGGAGTTTATTTTTGAATGTAGTATGCTCCTTCCTTTGATTTCTTGTAAATTCAGCCAATTCAACCACTCATTAACCAAAGTATTCCTTTACCACTGGATTGTTTTGCCACCTTTGCTTTGCATAGCATATAGTTCTAAATTATATCCCAGACTACTGAATTATTTGCCAGAGTGGCTTTACTAATTGTACACTGGCATCACAACACGCGGGAGCTTCGGAAAGATCGTGGGAGAAAGGAATGAAAAGAGAAGATAATTTCCCATGAATTTTTGAAGCTTCCTCGTACAGGTGCTTTACAGTAAGTCGACATTAGGGTTTATAATCAATAAAAAATTCAACTGTGATCCAAGAATGAGGGGCGTGACATTTCCTGGTTGAGACAAAAGCGAACAGGCGAGCAGAATACGAAAAGAATTGGTTAACCGATGAAACTGCAGCCAAGTGTTAGCTGTTATCACAAAAATGAACACACAGAATATTCTTGAACTTGGAAGTGGGAACTTCAGCCTTTCAACGGCCATCGACGGTGCGGGGCAACATCCCCGCACTCCTACGCTCAGGAAGGGGGTTCTGGGGTCTGCGGCGCCGCGGGGCACAAGTGGGGCGAAGGGCTGCGAGGGAACGCCGAGGCAGAGGGGTCCCCGCGAGGCGGCTGCGGGCCGCTCCAGAAGGCAGGGGTCCGGGGGCTCTGCGGTCCCTCAGGACCCTCCAGGAGAGGCTCCAGAAAGGCAGCTGGAGGCCCCGGCCGGCCGTGCAGCTCGCTGGGAGGCGCGGGCGCACGTGCTCCGCCGGTCCGGGCGGCGGGGGCGGCTGAACGGGCCCTGGCCGTGGGCGGCGGGCGGCGGGCGGGCGCAGTGCGGCGCCGGGCAGGCGGGAGGTGACCGCGCGGGGCGGTCGCGGCGGCTGGGGCTACTGACGGCACACGGATCCGGAGCGCACTGCGCGGGGCGGGGCGCCGCGCAGGTGAGAGCGGCAGCGGACCCGGATGCGGCGCGGCTGAGGGCGGCCGAGGGCGGGGGGTCGCGGCGGCTAGCTCTTGGAGATCCCGGCCGGAGGCTCCGGCGCCGGTGCTGCGCTTCCTGCCGGCTCGAAGAACGAGCCCGAGCCTGGCCGCCCTCGGGATGCCTTGCTGAGGCTCCGCCGGACGTCCCCAACAGGGGGGGGGGGCGGGGCGGGGCGCGTTCGGGCGCCTCCTGAGGGCGCCTCAGCGGAGAGCGGCGTTGGCGCCGTGGAGTCTACGCTCCACGCGGGCGGCCCAACCCGCCTGCCACTCAGGTGTCTTTTTGCACGGAAGTGAGTTTTAGGAGCGGGAAACCTGTGGTGGGCGTGACTGACGTGTTTTTAAATCATTTTCTATACATTTAAAGCTGTAAAGGCAAAACTTCATGATCCAATTAATATAGCCAAAAATTCAGGCTTGATAGAAACATTTAGAATCCAGGCACTGGGGGTAAAGTCCCCTTATTCCCATCTGTTATTGGAGGAAGGTATGAGAGAGATTGGATACTGCGGTGGGAAGAAATAGAGCCAAATAGGAATGTCTGCTTCTATAGGGAGAATGTATCAGCCATGCGCTCACTTTAAGGCAGCACAGCTTTAAGGGAGAATCTGTGGAAATGATAGATTACCGCAGGAACATGAACTTGGAGTATATCTCCAACTAACAGAGTGGTGGTCTTCCAGCCATGGAACATTAGTCTCCCAGATTCCCTCTGTACCAGTCAGGGAATAAGTCCCAGTATTAATATATATATATATATATATATATATATATATATATATATATATATATATATATATATATAGTGCATAATGCCTTATACCTGGTCCCTTTGGCACCTTGTGATCGCACAGGCTGGTGTGCTTATTCCATGTGGGCTTTTTTGCTTCTGAGCCAGATGGCCGTTTGCTCACCTTCAAGCCTTTAAGACCCCAGACACTATCTCTTTTGATAGCCTCTGGCCTTTACTTCGGGGTCTTCGGTCCCTGCAGAGTGGACACATGCCTGCTGTGCGGGTATGGGACGTGTCGGAGCGCAGCCTGGTGGCGGAGCTTCAGGAGCATAAGTATGGCATGGCATGTGTGGCCTTCTCATCCAGTGCCAAGTACATTGTCTCAGTGGGCTACCAGCATGACATGATCGTCAATGTCTGGGCCTGGAAGGTGAGTGGGCTGCTGGCCTCAGGACAGGCGGGGCCGGGAGGGGAGCCAAGAAACTGCTGACCGGTGGCCTTTACTTCCGCCTGCTGGCCTCAGTCCCTTTCTAGAGAACTCTGAGCAGAAAGGAGCAACTGGGTATCTAGGATGCTGAAGAAGGGGCAGAAGGAGAGGTCAAGTTCACAGCTTGTCTAACCTTCAGTGTGTAAGTTTCTTTTCCCTCAGCTCCTAGAAGCAGAGCCTTGATTTCCCTTGACTTTCTCTCCAGAAAAACATTGTAGTGGCTTCCAACAAGGTGTCCAGTCAGGTGACAGCAGTATCCTTCTCTGAGGACTGCAGGCAACCGGCACATCAAGTTCTGGTACCTCGATGACAGCAAGACCTCAAAGGTGAGGCAGCAAGTAGCCACTAGGGTGGGGTCTGCCCAGATATGTTCCACCTGCGCCCCCTTCTGCATGCTCAAAAGCCCCTTGGAAGTCTCAGCTGGGCCAGGTGCTATGTCAATATGCAAGGGAAGCCTTCTCCCTCCCTCCCCAGGGCCTGCTTTCCAGGGGGTAGCCTGCAGGGTGTGTGGGTGGCACCTGTGGTGGGTCTCCACAGGTGAATGCCACTGTACCCCTGCTGGGCCGCTCCGGGCTGCTGGGGGAACCTGCGGAACAACCTGTTCACTGATGTAGCCTGTGGCCGCGGGAAGAAGACTGACAGCACCTTCTGTATCACATCCTCAGGGCAGCTGTGCGAGTTCAGTGACCCGGAGACTGTTGGACAAGTGGGTGGAGCTGAGTGTAAGTGAATGCTTTGTCGGCACCCTCCCGTCTGTCACCTCCGGGCTCCAGGGCACCTGAGTCTGCATGCACGCTGGGGGAGGCCCCAGGCGGAGGAAGGTGTTTGGGAACCTCTCTGCTTGCTCGCCCTCTCTGTCTCTGCCTCTTCCTCTGCTTTCCTCTTCTGCTCAGCACACAGACAGCATCACAGTAAGTGTGCTGGCCCTGTCCGCTGCCTCTGCTGCCTTTCTCTGGGCCGGCCTTTTCTGGGTGTGTCTTTGCCCAAACCTCAGGTGCCTTATAAGGAAGGCTTGCTGACTCCTTCCCCCTAATTGCACGGGGCTGTGGGCCCTCTGGCCAGCTGCTGTTAGAGGGAGGGGCATTGAGGGGCTCTGCCCAGGGCAGCTGGCCTGCCTTGCGCTTGTCCTTGCCTCTTGGCTCATGGCTGTTGAGGTGTCCGGTGAAGGAGTGGACAGACGCCCTTGCTGACTGTGGCTTCTGTGCTCACAGACCACAGTGGCCCACTGCATCTCGGTGAGCCAGGACTACATCTTCTGCGGCTGTGCTGACGGCACCGTGTGCCTTTTCAACCCCTTCAACCTGCACTTCCTCAGCACGCTGCCCCGGCCCCATGCCCTGGGGACAGACATTGCCAGCATCACAGAGGCCAGGTGAGCGGTGTGGGTGGGCCCCTAAGTCCTGTCAGAGCCCCACTCTGTGCCAGGCCGTCCCTGGCATGCTGCAAGGAGAGGAGGGCACACATAGACCTCTGGGAAGACCCTTGCAGTCAAGCACAGGTGGGTCTTTTAGCATTTGTTGCTCACTGTGGGCAACCGTGGTAATCTGAGTCTGCAGTGTGGTAATTAATGCATTGTCCTGTAAACACCACAGCTAGGACAGACGGGCAGTTCCTTAGGGTTTCTGAGAGAGGCTGGAAACCTGACGGAGCAGGCCTTTCTCCCTCAGGGTGGTCCTGGGTAGCAGCTAAGGTAGGAGGGTCTTATTGTAGCCTCGGGCCTTGGGTTGGGTGATTGCAGGAAGTGAAGTTTTGCTCTGGTTTCAGTGCTGTCAGGAAGCGGGGCAGTTCTGCAGTTGGGTATATTAATTTCTCATTCAGGGAAGGAGTGGGCTAAATCTGCAAATGGCAGGAAATGATATATGACCATGACTGGTTTGCACAGTGCCCTTCCTTTTCCTCTGACGTGAGTCTAGAAGGGCCTGACATCTGCTTGGCTGCATCACGGCCACACACTGTCCCCGCCTGATGTTGGGGGCTATGAAATAGCTTGTGTTCTTTTGCAGAGCCCCATGGCAAGGAATGCCAGGCCAGCCGCTGCGTTCTTTCTCCAGTGACTGCTGGCCACCCTGCTGCTCCTCCCTTTAGTGCCCCTTTTCATTAGCGCTAACTCACCAGTTTGCCCTGTCTGCCCTGGACACCCTGACCCCCTCTTTCCTCAGTCGCCTTTTCGCTGGAGTGGCCAATGCGAAGTATCGGGACACCATCACCTTGACCTTTGATCCTGCAAATCCGTGGCTGTCTTGTGTGTACAATGACCATAGTACTTATGTCTGGGGTGTGAAGGGCCCCAAGAAAGTGGGCAAGGTGTATTCAGCTCTGTATCATTCCTCCTGCGTCTGGAGTGTAGAGGTACGTGGGCCAGGTCTGCTGAGACTGACCGTGTTTCCTGGCCTACCATTAGGAGCTGGGGTTCCTCAAGTGTGGAATTTGTTTCCTCCAGCACCCTTGCTCCCCAAGCTGTGCCCCTGGGTCCCTTCGTATCTGTTAATTGGCTCTGAGGATGGGAGGGGATTTTAGTGCTGACTCATCTCAGACGTTTTTCAGTATGCCCCTGTGCAGTCTTAGCTTGGCCTCTTTGGACATGTTCCTGAACTTGACCAAACCTTAGTTTCTGCAATTGTGAAATGACATACCTGATGCATTTGATTTTTACGAACAGGAGACAAAGTAAGTGGGAGATTTAGAATGCCTAGTACTTACTAGGTGCTTGGTTAATGTATATTCCTTTACTTGTTAAAGACAAGAGCTAATCATTATGACTTGCTTGCTATGGGACAAGCCGTTGCCTCCAGGGGACAGGATGGGGGAACTTTAGGCCCCCAAGGACAGAGGTTCAGGAGGGTTTAGCTGAAAAGGGTTGGGGACAAAATTTATTATCTCCAAGGGAAAGATACTAACTTGACAATGAAGAAACGGCAAAACCCACCCTTAGCCAAGTCATTAAGGTTAACATCCCGTGGCAGCAGCATGAATCTGGTGAGAGGGTACACTGAGAGGTTTCAAAATGTTCCCAGAAAATGTTATGACTCTTAAGAACTCCCAATAAAATGTTGAACAACAACAACCAACGTTGATGGAAAGTTTCTTTTAGTTCTGTTTTTCCATGCAGCCTCCTCCTAGCATTGTGTCTGGTATTCTTGACCCAAATGTATAAGGAACTTAGGATAGTCATGAGGAAACATCAGGCAACCTTCATTTGAGGTACACCTGCCAGAGTAACTTATCACACTCTCCCAGGTGTCAGGGTAGGAAAGACAAGCAAAGACTGAAAGCCGTTCTAGACTGGGACAGATGACACCCATGTGCCGTGGGGGCTCCTGGGATCCTGGAGCAGAAGAAGTACATTCGTGGGATAAACAAACAAACTCATTGGCATTGGGTTGATTCCAACTCAGAGCAACCCCCGCTGGTGACATTTAAATAAAGTCTAATAATGTTGTACCAGTGTGACCTCCGTGGTCCTTATCACTGTGTACTGTAGTGCATAAAACATTAATACGAAGGGAGACCAGGTGAGAGAGTTGAATGTGACATATCTTGACTCATTTTTCTAAAGGTTCAACCCAAAAGGTAAAGTAAAACAGCTCTTGATGGAGAGGAAAAGGTGGAAGGGGGTGGGTGATGATTCTTTCCCCCCGCTGCCTGGCACTGAACGGCCTCTCCTCTCTTCTCATTTTGCAGGGTCCACGAATTGCAGTTCCTGAGTGAAATGCTGAAGGTGGAGGCCCATGAGTCAGAGATTCTGTGCCTGGAGTACTCGAAGCCAGACACAGGTACCTGGCCCTGGCCTGGAATGGCCTTGAGTGAGCCCCTCCAGTCTGGCCAGAGCCACTGATACTTGTCCTGCCTCTTGACTATGGGGCTGATCGTTCTTTTGGCTACCAAAAGAGTTAGTGATCCTTCTTGATGTCTCTGAAGGCTTCTTGTTGTTTCTGAAGGCTTTGGGGAGGACTGCATCTCAACTCTGCCCGACTCCATGGCTCATGTGGCTTAAGGATGTGGGGCTCAGTTTCTCTGGGTGCTCTTTGCTGGGCACTCATGTTGGGCTGCGATCCACAAGCTCAGCAGTTTGAAACTACCAGCCGCTCTGCAGGAGAAAGGTGGGCCTTTCTACTCCTGTAAACAGTTACAGTCTCAGAAGCCCATAGGGGGTATTCACTATGAGTCAGCATTAACTTGATAGCAGCAGATTTGATTTTTGTAAAGTCTTTTTAAAGCCAACCAAAAGCTGAATCAGTGAAGAAGATCTGCTTTAGACATTGTGCTCTTTTAAAGAATAATCTGTCTGTGATCAGATTGACACAGGAACTTGGAAGGTTAGGTGAAAAGTTTAAGGGGCAGTGAGCTTATGTGTGTGATGGAAATTTGGAATTGGAAAAGGACAGTGAGAATGGCTACATAATTTCAGAAATATAATGAATGTTAGCAAATTGTACATGTAGAAATGATCGAATTGGTATATATTTTTGTGTGCATTGTTTTAGATCAGGGAGAAGACTCGAAGTTCAAATATAATTTACAGAGACCCCCCTTGTTAAATCTTGAATGGGACAAAGTCCAGAAAAAACAAATCATCTGGTTGAGGGAGACCGTAAGCATGAGGCCATAATGGGGACTGAAGGATTCACAACAGCTCGGTCACATGGAAAACAAAGGAAGCCCCTTTAAAAGTCAAGTTCCCAGCAGATCAGACCATCACAGTTGGAAATGTGACTACAGAAATGGGGAAGGGACCATGATTGGAGTAAATACATTATTGCAGATTAGAAAAGTTTACAGGACTGGTTCAGGGCCCTCCAACCATCTTGGTCAGGGCATGAACGTGCAACCTCAGTACCCCAATTCCCATCAAGGGCATACTCAGGCAAGTTCTTGAGGGCTAGACTACTCCTCACCAGGCTGGCCAGAGGAGTGGGTGGAAGCAAACAAACTCTGCCTGAGGGCAAAGCATTTTACGTTGCTAGTTCAGAGTCATGGAGCTCTAGTGCCATAGAAGGTTATGGGTTGGGCGGTTAACCACAAGGTTTCACTCTTCAAAACCACCAGCCAGCTCCAGGGAAGAAAGATGAGGCTTTCTACTCCAATAAAAATATATAGTCTGGAGATTAAAAGCCCCAATGTAAGTTAACTGGGTTGATTCCTACTAGAGGGATAATGTGTGTGGGCCAGATGCTTGCAAGGTCCCTCAAGGCAATGCTGCCAGACTGCAGTCTCTGCTCCCTGCTGGTGGAGACAATGGATTGCTTTTCTCTAAAACTTGGAACCATTAGCTTGGTTCCAGTAGGTGGAGTTCACACCCTACTGATAATGGTTCATATGGAGATCCAGAAAACAGGTCAAAGTTAAGCTGCCATTCTAAATGTAGGATCCGCCCATTTTGTCACCTGTATACCCCCAATCCCTCCTCTTCCTATTGCATGTATGCCCCTAGACCACCCCTTCTCACCGCTGTATAACATAGTCCAAGTCCTTCCTGTGATGTATGTCTTTACCCTCCCGTTTCCAATTCCCCTTGTCCTCCTTCCCTTCCCCCTCTCTCCATGTGGACCACCAAGTGGGGCTGAGGTGAGCAATGCTACCATGATATGTGTGTGACTGCATTATTGTAATATCTCTTCTATCTCTCATGCTCCCAATGACTTTAATATTTATATCTCAACCCTTTATGTTTCCAGGGCTTTCAATGACATTAGGCATCTTTTCAATGTTTATGAATCATGCTTATGAACCTCTCTTCTGTTAGTTGTCTGTGTGTATGCATTGCCTGTATTAAAAACATATAGAACCGAGCAATTTGTCTGGAAAAATAATTTATAGGAACTTTATGTTAGATTGCCATGCGTTTTGCATAGCCAATTGTTCTTTTAAAACACTTTTCTTGTCATTGTGATACCATGCTAAAAGGTAAAAACATCTGTATATAGTCAAATAGCTTTATCTTTCCTTTAAAGACATGAACCTTCGTGTCTTGCTTAAAGTTTCCACCTCACTAAAGCTAAATTGCTACTCTCGAAAATAAATCCCTCTAAGTTTTTAATGCTTTGAATATTTTATCGCTCTAATCCTCCTGGAGTTTATTTTTGAATGTAGTATGCTCCTTCCTTTGATTTCTTGTAAATTCAGCCAATTCAACCACTCATTAACCAAAGTATTCCTTTACCACTGGATTGTTTTGCCACCTTTGCTTTGCATAGCATATAGTTCTAAATTATATCCCAGACTACTGAATTATTTGCCAGAGTGGCTTTACTAATTGTACACTGGCATCACAACACGCGGGAGCTTCGGAAAGATCGTGGGAGAAAGGAATGAAAAGAGAAGATAATTTCCCATGAATTTTTGAAGCTTCCTCGTACAGGTGCTTTACAGTAAGTCGACATTAGGGTTTATAATCAATAAAAAATTCAACTGTGATCCAAGAATGAGGGGCGTGACATTTCCTGGTTGAGACAAAAGCGAACAGGCGAGCAGAATACGAAAAGAATTGGTTAACCGATGAAACTGCAGCCAAGTGTTAGCTGTTATCACAAAAATGAACACACAGAATATTCTTGAACTTGGAAGTGGGAACTTCAGCCTTTCAACGGCCATCGACGGTGCGGGGCAACATCCCCGCACTCCTACGCTCAGGAAGGGGGTTCTGGGGTCTGCGGCGCCGCGGGGCACAAGTGGGGCGAAGGGCTGCGAGGGAACGCCGAGGCAGAGGGGTCCCCGCGAGGCGGCTGCGGGCCGCTCCAGAAGGCAGGGGTCCGGGGGCTCTGCGGTCCCTCAGGACCCTCCAGGAGAGGCTCCAGAAAGGCAGCTGGAGGCCCCGGCCGGCCGTGCAGCTCGCTGGGAGGCGCGGGCGCACGTGCTCCGCCGGTCCGGGCGGCGGGGGCGGCTGAACGGGCCCTGGCCGTGGGCGGCGGGCGGCGGGCGGCGGGCGGGCGCAGTGCGGCGCCGGGCAGGCGGGAGGTGACCGCGCGGGGCGGTCGCGGCGGCTGGGGCTACTGACGGCACACGGATCCGGAGCGCACTGCGCGGGGCGGGGCGCCGCGCAGGTGAGAGCGGCAGCGGACCCGGATGCGGCGCGGCTGAGGGCGGCCGAGGGCGGGGGGTCGCGGCGGCTAGCTCTTGGAGATCCCGGCCGGAGGCTCCGGCGCCGGTGCTGCGCTTCCTGCCGGCTCGAAGAACGAGCCCGAGCCTGGCCGCCCTCGGGATGCCTTGCTGAGGCTCCGCCGGACGTCCCCAACAGGGGGGGGGGGCGGGGCGGGGCGCGTTCGGGCGCCTCCTGAGGGCGCCTCAGCGGAGAGCGGCGTTGGCGCCGTGGAGTCTACGCTCCACGCGGGCGGCCCAACCCGCCTGCCACTCAGGTGTCTTTTTGCACGGAAGTGAGTTTTAGGAGCGGGAAACCTGTGGTGGGCGTGACTGACGTGTTTTTAAATCATTTTCTATACATTTAAAGCTGTAAAGGCAAAACTTCATGATCCAATTAATATAGCCAAAAATTCAGGCTTGATAGAAACATTTAGAATCCAGGCACTGGGGGTAAAGTCCCCTTATTCCCATCTGTTATTGGAGGAAGGTATGAGAG
This sequence comes from Tenrec ecaudatus, assembly GCF_050624435.1. Lineage (NCBI taxonomy): Eukaryota > Metazoa > Chordata > Mammalia > Afrosoricida > Tenrecidae > Tenrec > Tenrec ecaudatus. The sequence goes on from NW_027459022.1 coordinate 490,094, forward strand.
AGATTGGATACTGCGGTGGGAAGAAATAGAGCCAAATAGGAATGTCTGCTTCTATAGGGAGAATGTATCAGCCATGCGCTCACTTTAAGGCAGCACAGCTTTAAGGGAGAATCTGTGGAAATGATAGATTACCGCAGGAACATGAACTTGGAGTATATCTCCAACTAACAGAGTGGTGGTCTTCCAGCCATGGAACATTAGTCTCCCAGATTCCCTCTGTACCAGTCAGGGAATAAGTCCCAGTATTATTTCCCTTGGTGCTAGTATCCCACATTTCCCCTCTCTGCATTATGTTTAAGATTCAAAAAGTGTCACGGAGGCAACATGGTCTCTTTTCATATCTATTAGCTTCCTATAGAAGTGACATGAGACTGCAAGCATCACAATTATGATAAAAAACACAGTCAGACTGGAACTTAAGCTATGTGAAGTACTTTGCCCCCAAGCTCGCGGGTCCAACCCTTCCATGCTACTCCTCAATTGCTTAATCACATCAGAGCCAGGAGAAGCCTCAAGCTTGTCTTTGAATGTATAGAAAATATCCTTTTTAAGCTGATCAATATCTAATGAAATGTTTCCCTTAAACCCTTGCAAATGTTGGCCTCTCCATCTCTTCCTTGTCCATCTTTCTCCAAAGGTGGTTGCGTCCTTTTAAAGGGAGTCCATCAGTTTTATTCTGTAAAAAACATACATGCATAGCCTTTTCTCCAGGTGAATGGACCTGGATCCCAAACACAGTTTCCATCATCCTCAGATTTCTTAGGATCAATTTTCTCTGTAGAATTGAAAACGTGTTTATCTTCCCTAATTTTATTACAAGCTTTTAGTAAGGAGAAAAATTTTTTAGTTAAAATGAGTAAATGAACTTTGTCACACATAAGATTCCTCTTCTCCTCCTTCTGTTTTAACAATTTAAATAGTAAAGCATTGCTAGATCTTGAACCAGTAAAAGTACTAGTTAGATAACCTTCATTGTTATGTAAATACTGGCTCCCATCCCTCAGAGAATTAAGAGAGCTAACTAATTGGGAGAACTTCTTATCATACTTTGAAAGACTGAAAAAATTCTTAATAAATTTGTTCAGCTGATCTTGAAGTAACTTACCAAGCAGACATTTTTTCTCCAGGCTTACCAATAAGGTTATAGGCTCAATTGAGCCGTTTTGCCTTTCAGGCTTCTCACACTGTATGATTTTACCTTGCAATATTCTGTCTTGGTTAACTTCACTCATTCCCTCTATGCTGGCTTTAGGGGAAGTTAATGGGAGGGCCTTAGGCCCCCCTGAATGCCCTAAGGAAATGACCCGGCATCCACAGTTAACAAACCTTTTTCCTTCCATTTCTAATTCCATGTGGGGGCGCTGTTTCTCCACAACAGCAGTCCAGAAGACTGCTTGATTTATAGGGTGGTCAAACTTCTCAAGTACTCTTTCCTGATAGGTATAAATTTTTACTCTAGAAATGCAAGGAAGGGAAAATTGGCTTAAGCGATCCTACATTTTTACAAACCATGGTATATCAGAACTCATTACTGCCTTAATTTCTTCTTCACAATCCTGACCAATAACTCCAGCAACACCTTGAGAATTTATGTTGGACTTTCTTTTTTTTTTTTTTGACTTTCTTAATAAACTTCCTATAGTTCTTTTAGGTAGTGGACCCCAATTACTGCTCTTCGTTTCTGATTCAATCACAGTTTTGGGCTTTTTCTTACAACTCTTATCAACTCCAGTATCAATTTTAATTTCTTGAGTACTAAGGTTAAATCTTCCTGATAGAAACTGTATTAATCTTTCAATAAGAGGTCCCTGCTTTTGAGGATCAAGCTCCTGTGAAGGCTTCTGAGCCATCTCTTGGTTATTCAAACCAACTGCAGTGAGAACAGAGACTAGGTTTTTGCCTCTTTGGCTAGGTCTGTTCTCCTGCTGTGAGGCTGCTAGATAAAGGCGATTTCTCTCAAAGATCTTCTTTGCTCCAGTAGGCAGACACCTTGCCTACCACGCTCTGCTATGAGGGCTCTGCATCAAGCTTCTTCCACTATTTTCCCGCCGGGAAGTCTTTGCTAATGGCGACCCTTCACTGTTGATTTTTGAACGACATTGGCTCGCCCAATGAGTTCCCTTCCTACAATGGAGGCAGAGTTCAGGTTCGTTTAAACCCGATCTCCATGGTCCTGGCCCATGCTCTGACATTGGCCGCAGCCTGCTCTGCCTACACTCTTTTGAAGATGACTTGTCTTCCCACAACTAAAGCACTTTCTTCCAGGTCTGATATAGTTTGCCAATGAAGCTGCCATGAGGTCTGCCTTGTATTCCTCTGCCTCTACATTCCTGCATATCCTAAAATAACCCAGCAAAGTGCCCTGTTCGCTGTAGGGATGCAAGGCATTTTTACAGTGCTTATTAGAGAAATCATAAGATAGCTTGTGCACTAGGTCTCTTACTGCCTGAACATTCTTCACACATTTGGAAATAGCATCTTCCAGTCGGGACACAAAGTCAGCGTAACGCTCATCATTCTGTTGTCTTATAGCCCTGTAACGCGGCGTTCTCGCTTCTGATGGAATTATCTTTTCCCAGGCCCTTAAGCAAACCTCATGTATCTGTCCTATTGTCTGTTCAGTAAACTGTAGTTGAGACTCAACTGTAATATAATTTGCATCCCCTAGCAATTGATGAATTCCTATATCTATCCCATCCTCAGCATTCTTCCCAGCTCTTGCAAGGGCTGCTTCCTTCCATAGCATTTGATATCACAAGCATTCTGAAGAGTAAAGACAAATTCTCACTAAAGCTTTCCAATCTGTAGGGGTCCAGCTGTCAGACTCTGCTAGAGCCCTTATCATGCTAATTACAAAATGTGAGTCTGGGCCCTAGTCATTGATTGCCTGCTTGAGATCTTTTAGCAACTTAAAAGGCAAAGGCACTGTGAATTCCTTTTGGTTCTAACAGGATAAGACATCTTGCATTCTAAATCTTCTTCTGCAATCCCTCTTCCTACTCTGGAGAGTAAAGGTGCTTTCCTATACTTTGCTTCTTTACGTCTATTCTCTGAGCTACTCTTTTCAATCTGGATATCTTGGAGTTCCACTTCCTGAACTTCACCTTCTGTGCTAGCTCTCCTAGTTTGCATTTCTTTGGAGCTAATCTCTCTACCTTCAGGGCTGGCTTGCTTGATTGTTTTACAATCTCTGGCCTTTCTTACACTAAATTCCAGCAGGAGAGCAGTTGCTTTTACTATGTCCCCTTCTGACTCAGGCTCATTCTTTTAGCTCTGCCTAAAATCTTCTCATCTGCCTGAAACCCGTTCTCACTGCTTCTCATCTGATTTAAATTTGGGCATCTTAGACGTTGCCTGTTCTGCTTCTTGGCTTTCTCTACCTTTGAAAGCAAGGGAGCTTCCTGGGATTGTTTAATAGCCATGCTTTGGATCTTG